>NW_026006552.1:148630-175231 GCF_001458135.2 Marmota marmota marmota
TTACTGTTAGGCTTAGGCTTAGGGTTAAGGTTAGATTTAGAGTTAGGGTTAGATCTAGGGTTAGGGCTAGGACTAAGGATAGGGCTAGGGTTAGCGTTATGGTAAGAGATAGTGTTAGAACTAGCAATAGGGCCAGTGTAAGAATTAGAGTTAGTCTTCAAGCTAAAGTTTTGGTTAGGATTAGTGGTAGGGCTAGAATTAGGGCTAGGATTAAGGTGAGGGTTAGTGTTCAGCTTAAGCTTAGAGTTAGGGTTAGATGTAGGTTTAAGTTTAGGGTAAGGGATGGTGTTATAGCTAGGTTGAGAGGTAGGGTGATGTTTAGAATTAGGGTTAGGGCTATGGTTATGGTTAGGGTATTGATTAAGGTTAGGTTTAGGGCAATATAATGGCTAGGTTTGTTTAATGGTTAGGCCTAGTATTAGAAGTATGGCTAATTTCAGGTCTAAAATTATGTTTAAAGATAGTTTTAGATTTAGGATTATGGCTACATCTAGTGTAAGGTTTAGGTTAGGGTCAGGTTTAGGGATAGGCCTATTATTAAAGTCAAGGTCTGGGTTAGGGTTTTGGATAAGTTAAGGCTTAAATTTAGGGATAGAATTAGCTAAATGGTTAGGGTTAGGATAATGTTAGCCTTAATATTAGGATTCATGTTAGGTTTAGGGAAATGGATAGGGATAGGTTTAGAGATAGGGTTAGGTTTAGGCCTAGGGTTAGCATTAGAGTTAGGGTTATGGTTATTATAATGCATAGAGTTAGAGCTAGGGTTAGGGCTAAGTTTATGGTTATGATTAGGGCTAGGGTTAGGTGAGGGTTAGGGTTAGGGTTAGGTTTAAAACTCAGGTTAGGGCTCAGATTAGGGCTAGGTTTTGTGTTAAATTAGTGGTATGGTTAGGTTTATGGCTAATGTAAGTACCAGGGTTATGATTAGGGCTAATTTTAGGGTAAAGATTAGGGCTAGGTTTAGTGTTAAGTTAGGTTAGGGTTAGGGTGATGTTTAGAGCTAGGTTTAGTGTTAGTGTCAGAGTCAGAGCTCGGGTTAGTTTTAGGGTTTGGCTTAAAACTCGAATTAGGTCTAGGGTTAGGGGTAAGTGTATGGTTAGGGTTTGGTTTAGTTTAAGGGTTAGTGTTAGAGCTATGGCTCAGTTTTGTTTTAGGGTTAGTGCTAGGATTAGGGCTAGTTTTAGGATTGTTGTTAGGCTTAGGGCTAGTGTTAGAATTAGGCTTAGGCTTTGGTTTAGAGTTAGATTTAGAGTTAGATTTTGATCTAAAGTTAGTGCTAGGGCTATGTATAGAGCAAGGGTTAGCACTAGGTTGAGGGCTTGGTTTAGGGTTATGGTAAGATATAGGTTTAGAACTAGTGATAGGTTAGTGTGAGAGTTAGAATTAGTCTTAGGTCTAGGGTTAGGGTTCAGGATAGGGTGGAATTAGGGCTAAGATTAGGGCTAGGTTTAGTTTAGGGTTAGGGCTAAGGTTAGAGTTAGGGTTAGGGTTAGGATTAAGGCTAGGATTAGGCTAGGATAAGGACTGGATTTTTTGTTAGGGTTAGGGCTAGGATTAGGGCTAGGGGTAATGTCAGGTCTAGGGTTACAGTTGAGAATAATTTTAGGGTTATATTTGTGGCTAGGTCTAATGTAAGGGTTCGGTTAGGGTAAGATTCACGTTTAGAGCTAGGAGAATTATTAGGGTCAGGGTCAGCATTAGAGTTTGGTCTAGTTTAGGGTTTAGGTTTAGGGCTCGAATTAGCATTAGGGTCAGGGTTAGGATAATGATAGGGTTTTGTTTAGGGTTCAGGTTAGGTTGAGGGTAATTGATAGGGTTAGGGTTAGTGATAAGGTTAGCATTAGGGTAGGGGTAATGGTTAGGATAATGGATAGGGTTAGAGCTAGGGCTAGGGTTATGGGTAGGAATAGGTCTTGAGTTAGGGTTAGGTTTAGGGTTAGAACTAGGGTTAGTTTTAGTGTTATGTTTAGCATAAGGGTTGGTTTTGAGCTAGAGTTAGGCCTAGGGCGAGTGTTAGGTCTAGAATTAGGTCTAGGGATAAGATTACAGTACAGTTAGGGTTAAAGTTAGGACTAGGGCTAGCGTCATCATTAGGGGTAGGGTTAGGGTTAGAGTAATGGATATGGCTAGATGTAGGTTTAGGGTTATGGGTAGTGTTAGATTTAGGTGTAGGTTTAGGGTTAGGGCTATGGTCATGTTTAGGTTTATGGAAAGGGTTAGGGTTTGAGCTAGAGTTGGGTCTATGTCGAGTGTGAGGTTTAGGGCTAGGTCTAGGGTTAGTTTTCTGGTTAGGTTTAGAGTTATGGTTAGGCCTAGGGTTATCAATAGGTTTAGGGTTAGGTTTAGGGTAATGGGTAGGTTTAGAGCTAGGTTTAGGGCTAGGGTTATGTTTAGGATTAGGGCAAGTGTTAGGGGTATATTTAGGGATAGGTGTAGGTTTATGTTTAGGGTAAGGGTTAAGCTTTGAGCTAGGGTTAGGACTAATTGAGTGTTAGGTTAGGGTTAGGGTTAGGGTTACACTTAGGGCTAAGTTTAGGCCTAGGATTAGCTCTAGGTTTTGTGTTAGGTTTAGGCCTAGGGTTAGAGCTATGGGTAATGTAAGAGCTAGGGTAATGATTATGGCTAAGTTTAGGGTTAGGGTTATGGCTAGGTCTAGTGTTATGGTTAGGTTTAAAGTTAAGGTGATATTTATAGCTAGGGACAGTGTTAGGATATGAGTCAGGGACAGTGTTTGTTTTAGGGTTAGGGTTAGGGTTAGGATTCAAATAAGGGCTAGGATTACTGTTAGGGTTCAGTTTAAGTTGAGGGCAGTGTTTAGAGTTAGGGTGACTGTTAGGATATGGGTTGGGTCAGGGTTAGTTTTAAGGTTAGGGTTAGAACTTGAACTAATGCTAGGGTTACTGTTATGGTTCTGTTGAAGTTTAGGGTGGTGTTTAGAGCTAGGGAGAGTGTTAGGATATGAGTCAGGGTCAGGGTTAGTTTAAGGTTAGCATTATGACTCCAATTAGGGCTAGGGTTAGGACTAGTTGTGTGTTAGGGTTTAGATTAAGTTACGGTTTAAGGTTAGGGCTATTGCTCAATTTTGTTTTAGTCTTAGGCTTAGGGTTATGGCTAGGTATAAAATTAGTATTAGGGTTAGGTGTAGTGTTAGTGTTAGGTTTAGGCGTAGGCTTAGGTTAAGATTTGGAGTAAGGGTTAGATCTAGGGTTAAAGTTAGGTTTAGGGTAATGGCTAGGGTTAGTTTTAGGGTTCAGTTTAAGTTTAGGGTAATGGAGAGATTTAGGGTTTGCTATAGGGTTAGTGTTAGTCCAAGGGTTAGCATTAGGAATAGGGTTATCATATGGGTAATGTATAGGGTTAGAGCTAATGTTATGGTTAGGATTAGGGCTAGAGTTAAGGTTAGAGATTGGATTAGGGCTAGTAACCCTAGCTTAGAGTAGGGATGTAATTAGGTTTAGGGTAAAGGTAAGGTTTTGAGCTAAGGTTATTTCTGGATTGAGGGTTAGATTTAGTGTTAGGTCTATGTAATGGTCAGGGTTAGGTTTAGGGTTAGGGCTAGGGTTTTCATTAGAGTTAGGTTTAGGTTTAGGGTAATAGATTGGATTAGATGTAAGGTTAGCTTTAGGGTTGAGTTTAGTTTTAGGGCTAGGTTTACTATTGGGTTTAGGGTAAGGGTTAGGGTTTGAGTTAGGATGAGGGTTATGGCAAGGATTAGGTTTAGGTTTAGGCCTAGGGTTAGGTTTATGGTTTGGGTTAGGGTTTCGGTTAGGGTTAGGGCTAGGTTTATCATTAGGGTTAGTGTTAGAATTAGGGTAATTGTTAGGGTTAGGGCTAGGGTTAAGGTTAGGATTAGGACTAGGGTTAGGGTTATTGTTAGTGATAGGGCTAGGGTTTTGTTTAGGCTAAGGTTTAGGCTTTGAGCTAGGTTTAGGACTAAGGTGAGGGTTAGGGTTAGCGTAGGTCTAGGGTTAGAGTTAGGGTTATGCTTAAGGTAGGTTTAGGCCTCTGATTAGGACTAGGTTTTTTGTTAGGTTTAGGCCTAAGGTTAGTGCTATGGGTAATGTAAGTTCTATGGTTCTAATTGTGGTAGTTTTAGGGATAGGGTTATGGCTAGGTCTAGTGTTAAGTTGATATTCTGGTTTAGGGTCAGGTTTATAGCTAGGTTTATTGTTAGTGTCAGTGTCAGTGTTCAGGTTAGAGTTAGGGTTAGTGTGAAAGCCAGAATTAGGACTAGGGTTAGGTCTAGGGGTAGTGTTAGTGTTTGGTTTCCATTAAGGATTATTGTTAGGGCTAGGACTCAGTTTTTGTTTAGGGCTAGGGCTAGAGTTATTGCTAGGTTTAGCATTATGTTTAGGCCTAGGACTAGTATTAGGCTTAGGTTTAGATAAAAGTTTACTTGTAGGGCTAGATTCAGAGTTCACTGTAGGGTAAGGGTCAGGTTTAGACCTATAATTAGTGTTAGGGTCAGAATGAGGGTGTAAGTTAGGGTTAGGTTTTGGGTTAGGGTTAGAGCTAGAATGAGTGCTAGAGTTAGGACTAGTAATAGGGTTAGTGTTTGGGTTAGGCTAAGGATTAGGATTAGGGCTAGGATTAGCATTGTGGATAGGATTTGGCTTAGGTTAAGGGATAGGGTTAGAGCTAGGTTTAGGGCTATTGTTATGGTTAGGTTTAGGGCTAGTGTTAGGGTTATGTTTAGAGTTAAATCTAGTGTTAGGGCTCAGATTAGGGCTATTTTTGTGTTAGGTTTAGAGCTAGTGTTAGGGCTAGTGCTATGGTTAGATTTAGGGCTAGGGTTAGTGTTAGGTTTAGAGTTAAATCCAGTGTTAGGGCTCAGATTGGGGCTACTTTTGTGTTAGGGTTAGAGCTAGGGTTAGAGCTATGACTAATGTAAGAACTAGGGTTATTATTAGGGTTAGTTTTAGGGTTAGGGTTTGGGCTAGGTCGAGAGTTAGCATTAGCTTTAGGGTTAGGATGATATTTAGAGCTAGGGTTACTTTTTGGATATGAGTCTGGGTCAGGGTTAGTTTGAGTTCTAGGACTCAAATTTGAGCTAGTGTTATGGCTAGTTGTAGAGGAAATATTTGATTTAGGTTAAGGTTTAGGGTTAGAGCAATGGCTCTGTTTTCTTTTAGGGCTAGGGCTAAGATTAGAAGTAGTTGTGGGATTAGCAATAGTGTTCAGCTAGTGGTATGGTGAAGTTTAGGCTTAAGGTTAGGGTTAGATTTAGAGTTATGTTTAGATCTAAGGTTAGGGCTATGCCTGGGGTTAGGGCTAAGTTTAGGGTTAATGTTAGGGTTATGGTAATGGATAGGGTTAGAAATAGAAATAGGGCTAGTTTGAGAGTTAGAGTTAGTCTTAGGTCTAGGGTTAGGAGTTCACTTAGGGTTATCATTAAATTAGGGCTAGGATTAGGGCTAGGTTTAGTGTTAGGATTAGGCCTATGGTTAGGGCTATGGTTAGGGTTAGTGTTAGTGTTAGGTTTAGGGTTAGTTTTAGGGGAAGGGATGGGGTTATAGCTAGGTTCAGGGCTAGGGCGAGAGTTAAAATTAGGGATAGGGCTAGGGTAAGGGTTCAGGTTAGGATTAAGGCTAGGTTTAGGACTAGGTTCAAGGCTAGGTTTTGTGTTAGGTTTAGTCCTATATTAGGGCTAGGGCTAATATGAGGTCTAAGGTTATTATGGTTAGGGATAGTTTCAGGTTTAGGTTTATGGCTAGGTATAGTGTAAGGATTAGGTTGAGGGATAGGGTCACTTTTAGAAGTATGGTATTGTTAGGGTCAGGGACAAGGTTAGGTTTTGTTTAGGTTAAGGTTTAGTGTTAGGGTTCAAATTAGCATTAGGTTTAGGTTTAGGGTTAGGGTAATGGATATGGTTAGGTTTATAGATAGGGTTAGAGTTATCCTAGGGTTAGCATTAGGGTTAGGGATAGGGTTAAGGTAATGGATAGGATTAGAGGTAGGGTTAGGGCTAGGATTATGGTTAGTATAAAGCAAGATTTAGGATTAGGTTTAGGTTTAGGGTTGGGGTTAAAGCTAATGTTAGGTCTTGGAGTAGGACTAAGATTTAGATTAGGTTAGGGCTTGGGTTAGGGCTATGGGTAATGTAAGATATAGGGTTATTATTTGGGTTAAATTTAAGGTTAGTGTTTGGCTTAGGTATAGCGTTAGCATTATCTTTAGGGTTAGTGTGATATTTATAGCTAGGGCTAGTGTTAGGATATAAGTCAGTGTCAAGGTTAGTTTTAGGCCTAGGACTCAAATTAGTGTAAGGAGGTTATGGCTAGGTGTAGGGTTACAGTTTAGGTTAAGGTGTAGGGTTAGGGAAATGGCTCTGTTTTGTCTTAGGGCTAAGGCTAGGGTTAGGGCTAGTTTTAGGATTAGTGATAGTGTTAGGTCTAGTGGTAAGGTGAGGTTTAAGCTTAGGTTTAGGGTTAGATTTAGAGTTATGGTTAGGTCTAGGGATTGGTCTGGGGCTAGGATTAGGGCTAAGGTTAGGGCTTGTATTAGGGTTATGGTAACTGATAGGGTTATAACTAGAAGTAGGGCTAGGGCGAGTGTTAGAGTTAGTTTTAGGCCTAGGGTTAGGAGTAGGGTTAGGGCTAAATTAGGGATAGGATTAGCACTAGGGTCAGTGTTTGGGTTAGGCATATGGTTAGGGCTAGAGTTAGGGTTAGTGTTAGGGTAAGATTTAGGGTTAGAGTTATGGGAAAAGATGGGGTTATAGCTAGATTCAGGGCTAATGCGAGGGTTAAAATCAGGCGTAGGTCTAGGGTTAGGATTCAGGTTAGGATTAAGGCTAGGATGAGGGCTAGGGTTTGTATTAGGGTTAAGGCTAGTATTAAGGCTAGGGCTAATGTCAGGTCTAGGTATATGATTAGGGTTAGTTTTTGGGTTAGGTTGTAGCTAGGCCTAGTGTAAGGGTTAGGTTTAGGATAAAGGTCAGGTTTAGAGCTAGGTATATTATTAGGGTCAGGGTCTGGGTAGGGTTTGACATAGGTTAAAGTTTAGGGTTAAGGCTTGATTTAGTGTTAGTGTTAGGGTTAGGGTTAGGGTAATGGTTAGGGTTAGATTTAGGGTCCAAGTTAGGTTAGAGTAATGGAAAAGGTTAGTGTTAGGGATAGGGTTAGCATTAGGCCTAGGGTTAGCATTTAAGTTAGGCTTATCTTTAGGGTAATGGATAGGGTTAGAGCTAAGTTTAGGGTTGGTTAAGGTTAGGATTAGGGCTAGTATAGGGTTAGGCCTAGGGTTAATGTTAGGGTTATATTTAGGGTAAGTGTTAGCATTAGTGCTAGGGTTAGGGCTATGGCAAGGGTTAGGGTTGGATCTAGGGTTACAGTTAGGGTTACAATAGGGCTATGTTTAGGGCTAGGATAATGGCTAGGTGTTGTGGGAGGTTTATGGATAGCATTAGGGCTATGGGTAATATAAGAGCTAGAATTATGTTTATGACTACATTAGGGTTAGGGTTATGGATAAGTCTAGTGTTAGAGTTAGGTTTTGGGTTAGGATAAAGTTTAGAGTTAGGGTTTGGGTTATGGTAATAATCACTGTTTGGGTTCGAGTTAGGTTTAGGGTTAGGGCCAGAATTAGGACTAGCATTTGGTCTAAGGATCGGGTTAGTCTTTGCATTAGGTTAAGGGTTATTGTTAGGGCTAGTGCTAGGATATTTTTAGGGCTAGGGCTAGATTTATGACTCTATTTAGGATTAGGTTTGGTCAAGTGCTAGTGTTATGGTTATGTTTAGGTATAGTTTTACCAATAGGGGTACTCTTAGGGTTCCATTTAGGGTTGGGGTCAGGTTTAGACATAGGGTTAGTGTTAGGGTCAAAATAAGGGTCAAGGTAAGGGTTTGGGTTTGGGTTATGGTTGGAGCTAGAATGAGGGCTAGGGTTAGGACTAGTAATAGAGTTAAGGTTTGGGGTAGGCTAAGGATTAGTGTTAGGACTAGGGTAGCATTAGGGTGAGGGTTTTGCTTAGGGTAAGGGATAGTTTTAGAGGTAGGGTTAGGGTTTGTGTTAGGGTAAGGTTTAGGGCTAAGGTTAGGGTTAGGGTTTAAACTAGGGTTAAGGCTTGGATTAGGGCTAGGATTTGTGTTAGCATTAGGGCTATGGCTAATGTAAGAACTAGGTTTTCAATTAAAGCTAGTTTTAGGGTTAGCATTAGGAAGATGTTTAGAGCTAGGGTTAGTGTTAGGGTCAGAGTCAGAGACAGGGTTATTTCTAGGGTTAGAGTTAGGACTCAAATTAAAGCTAGGTTAAGGTCTAGGTGTAGGGTTAGGGTTTGGTTTAGGTTAAGGTTTAGGGTTATGGTTATGGCTCGGTTTGTTTTAGGGCTAGGGTAGGGTTAGGACTATTTTTCCAATTAGCATTTGGGTTAGGGCTAGTGTTAGGGTGAGGTTCATGCTTAATGTTAGGGTTAGATCCATGTTTAGGGCTAGGTTGAAGGTTAAGGCTAGGGTTATGGCTAGGGATAGGGCTAAGTTTTGGTTTATGGTAAGGGATAGGTTTAGAACTAGGATTAGGGCTAGGGTGAGAATGAGACTTAATCTTAGGGCTAGGGCTAGGGTTAGGTTTAGAGTTAGGCTAAATTAGGGCTAGGATTAGTGCTAGGGTTATTTTTAGGTTTAGGCCTAGTTTAGGGCTAGTGTTAGGGCTAGTGATAGGATTAGGGTAAGGTATGATGTTACAGCTAGGTTTAGGGTTAGGGCAAGGGATAAAATTAGGGCTAGGGTTAAGATTAAGATTAGAATTAAGGCTAGGCTTAGAGCTAGGATTAGAGCTAGGGTTTGTGTTAAGTTTAGGGCTAGGGCTAATGACAGGTCTAGGGTTATGGTTAGGAACAGTTTTACGATTATGTTTATGGCTACATCTATTGTAAGGGTGAGGTTGAGGGTTGGGGTCAGGTTTACAGCTAGCATCATATTAGGGTCAGAGTCAGGGTTAGGGTATGGTTTGGGTTAACATTTAGGGTTAGGGCTCAAATTAGCTTTAGGGTTAGGGTTAGGGTTAGCACAATTGTTATAGTTAGGTTTAGGATTCAGGTTAGTTTTAGGGTGATGGATAGGGTTAGGGTTAGTGATAGAGTTACGGTTTGGAATAGGGATAGAATTCAGTCCGGGTTTGGTTAGGCTAATGGATAAGATTAGAGCTACAGTTAGGGCTAGGGTAATGGTTAGATTATGGCTATGATTAATGTTAGGAATTGGATTAGATTTTAGTTAGGGTTATGGTTAGGGGAATGGATAGGATTTGAGCTAGGGTTAGGGCTAGGGTTATGGTTAAGATTAGGGCTATGGTTCAGGTTAGGTTTTATGTTAGGACAGGTTTAGGTTTAGGGTCAGGTTTAGGTTAAGTGTTAAGGCCCAAGTTAGGGTTAGGGTTAGTATTAAAGCTAGGGTGAGGGCTCGGATTAGGGCTAGGTTTTGTGTTAGGTTAGGGCTAGTGTAGCACTATGTCTCATGGAAGATCTAGGGTTACGAATAGGGCTAGTTTATGGTTAGCATTAAATCTAGGTCTATTGTTAGGGTTAGGTTTAGGTTCAGGGTGATGATTAGAGTTAGGGTTAGTATTAGGGTCAGAGACAGGATCAATATTACGTTTAGGGTTAGGGATAGGACTCTAATTAGGGCTAGGGTTAAGGCTAGGTGTAGGGTTAGGGTTTTTGTTATGGTTAGGGTAAGAATTAGGGATAGGGCTAATGTCAGGTCTAGGGTTAGGGTTAGTGCTATGGCTCAGTTTTGTTTTAGAGCTAGGGCTAAGGTTAGGGCTAGCTTTAGGATTAGCAATAGTGTTAGGGCTAGTGGTAGGTTAGGGTTATGGCTAGGGTTAGGGTACAGTTTAGAATTAAGGCTAGGTTTAGGGCTAGTGCTAGGATTAGGGCTAAGGTTAAGGCTAGTGTTAGGGTTACAGTAATGCTAGGGTTAGAACTAGAAATAGGGCCAGAGAGAAAGGGAGAGTTATTCTTTGGGCTAGGGTTAAGAATAGGTTTAGGGTTAGGGCTAAATTAGGGCTAGGATTAGCATTAGGATTAGTGTTAGGGTTAGGCCTAGCATTAGGGCTAGAGTTAGGGTTAATGTTAGGGTAAGGGTTAGGTTTAGAGTTAGGGGAAAATGGGCTTACAGCTAGGTTTAGGCTAGGGCGAGGGTTATACTTAGGGTTATGGCTAGGGTTAGGGTACAGTTTAGAATTAAGGCTAGGTTTAGGGCTATAATGAGGGTTTGTGTTAGGGATAGGGCTAGGATTAGGGCTAGGGCTAATGTTAGGTCTAGTATTATAGTTAAGGATAGTTTTAGGGTTAGGTTATGGCTAGGTCTAATGTAAGGGTTAGGTTTAGGGTAAAGGTCAGGTTCAGAGCTAGGATCAGGGTAGGAATTGGTTTAGGATAACATCTAGGGTTAAGGCTCGAATTAACATTAGGTTTTGGGTAATGGATCGGGTTAGATTTAGGGTTCAGGTTAGGTTTAGGGTTTTGAATAGTGTTAGGGATAGCTATACGGTCAGGTTTAGTCCTATTGTTACAATTTGGGTTAGGCTTATGTTTAGGGTAATAGAAAGGATTACAGCTAGGGTTGGGGCTAGGTTTATGGTTAGGATTAGGGCTAAAGTTAGAGTTAGGGTTAGGGTTAGGCTTAGGGTTAGGGGTAGGTTTAGGGTAAGTGTTAGGTTTTGAGCTAGTTTTAGGTCTAGGGCAGGATTAGGGTTAAAACAGGTATAGGGTAAAGGTTAAGGTTAGGACTACAGTCACCATTAGGGTTAGTGTTAGGGTTATGGTAATGGATAGAGTTAGAGGTAGGGTTTGGGCAATTGTTACAGTTAAAATTAGGGTTAAAGTTATAGTTAGGGATAGGGCTATATTAATGTTTAGGGTTAGGATTAGGGCTAGGTTTAGAGGTAGTGATAGGGTTAGAGTTACTTAATTCAACTTTCTTTGATACAATCCAGGATTCACCTTTAACTAACCTTACTCTGTTCCCCAGGTTTATGTCTTTTGGTCCAACTGTTTGGTGTCAGGAACAGTTAATACATTCATTTTACTTCATTTTTACCTAAACTAGTAAATGGAAATAGACCTGGAAATCAAACAGGGTTTATGCTAGTTGCTTGAAACTGCACACACACCCTCAATTCTTTGTGGGGACACTCTGGTATATTCTTTGTGACTGTAGGCCTAAGCTGAAGCATGCAAAAACAACTTTATCTGAGAGCACTTTAGGAGAAATCAGGGAAATATGCATGCACTGAAATTCCTCCCATAATTATTTGGTAAGATTTGTTTGATACTGCATAGGATTCATTATTTAGCTTGCCCCACAAAGCTCTCCAAGTTTGGGACTTCTAGGATCAATGGTTCTCTAATCAGGTTAGGGTTAGGGTTAGGTTTAGGGATAGGGATAGGGCTAGGATTAGATGTAATGTTAGGGTGAGAGTTATTTTTGTTCAAATTTCTTTGATACTGGACAGGATTCATCTTTTATCTAGCCTTAGTATGCTCCCAAGTTTTGAGCCTTATCAAATCAATGGTTCATTATCATGGACACTTTGTATTTAAGGTTTCATTTCATTTTGATTTATATGGGTAAATGGAAATGGAGGTGGAAATCAAACAGGCATCCCTTCCCCTAAACCTAACCCTAAACCTAACCCTAACCATGGCCTTAAAACTAACTCTCTCACCCTAGCACTATTCCTAGTTCTAACCCTATGCCTGACCATAACCCAAACACTAGCCCTAACCTTAGCCCTATCCCTAGCCATAGCACTGACCCTAGAATTAATCATAACTCTAAATCTAACCCTAAGCCCAGACTTACACTATCACTAGCAATAACACTCATGCTATTGTAAAACTACCCTTTACTTTAGCCTTAGCCCGAAAACAAAACTGAGCCATAGCACTAACCCTAAACCTTAACATAAACCAAATCCTTACCCCTCATCTAGCTCTAAGCCTACCCCTAATTTGAGTCCCATCCCTAACCCTAAAACTAACTCTGATCCTGACTCTGACCCTAACACTAACCCTAGTTCAAAACATCAACCTAAAACTAAACCTAATCCTAAAACTTGACTTAGCCCTAATGGTAACTCTAAAACTAGCTCTAATCATAACCCTAGTTCTTACATTAGCCGTATCCCTAACACTAGCCCTAACATAACCCAAAACCTAGCCCTAATCCGAGACCCACCGTAGGTTTAACCCTAACACTAACACTAACCCTAACCCTTACTCTAAACCTAACCCTAAATTTATCCCTTGCACTATCTTTAAACCTAATCCTAAACCTAGCCCTAATCTTAACCACAATCCTAACCCTAATCCTAGCTCTAACCCTATCCATTACCTTAACCCTAACCCTAAACCTAATGCTAACCACTGGCCTAAATCTAGCACTATCTCTAACCCTAACCTATCCATTACCATAAATATAACCTGAACCCTAAACCTAGCCATATCCATTACCCTAACTATAACCTTAACCCTAGTGCTAATTTGAGCCCTAACCCTCAACCTTAACCTAAACCAAACCCTAACCATGACCTTGACCCTAATAATACCCCTACCTCTAAAGCTGACCCTAACCCTCATCCTAACCCTTACACTATTCCTAGCCATAAACTTATCCTTAAAACTATCCCTAACTATAACCCTAGACCTGATATTAAACCTAGTACTAATGGCAGCCCTAACCCGAACACAAAATGTAGCCCTAATCCTAGGCCTAACACTAGGTTTAATCCTAACCCTAAACTTAAACCTAGCCGTAACCCTAATTTTGACCCTCGCCTTACCCCTAAACCTGGCTGTAACATCATACTTTACCCTACCCTAACCCTAAAACTAATCCTAGACCTAAACCTATCCCTAACCCTAACACTAACCCTAGCCCTAATCCTAGAACTAATTTAGCCCTAACCTTAACTGTAACCCTAACCCCAGCCCTAAGGCTAAATTTAACTCTCACCCTAGTTCTATTAATACTTCTAAACCTATCACTTATCATAACCCAAAACCTAGCCCTAACCCTAGCCCAAACCCGAGACCTAACCTTCGCCCTAGCCCTAACCCTAGATCTAAACCTAACTAAATCTTACCCTAAGCCTAAACCTAAACCCCACCCTAACACTGGCCATAACCCTAATGCTAATCCTAAAAGTTGCCCTAAAGCTACACTTAATTATACCCTAGGCCAAACCCTAACTCTATCACAAGCCCTAAACCTATCCATTACCCTAATCCTAACCCTAACCTAACCCTAGCGCAAACCCTAACCATTACCTTAAAACTAACCCTAATCCTAACCCTAACCTAAGCTGACATTTAACCCTATCCAATACCCTGAACCTAATGATAACCCTAGCTCTAATACTAACAGTAATCCAGACCCTAACTGTAACTCTAACATAGACATAATCCTAAACCTAACCCTTGCCCTAGTGCAAACTAACCCTAGCTCAAACCCTAAACTGTACCCTAACCCTAACCCTAACCCTATCCCTAAGGCTAACCCTAACCCTAACTCTAGGCCTAATAGTAACCATAACCCTAGCCCTAACCCTAGCTCTAACCCTAACCATTACCCTAATCATAACCCTTACCCTAATGCTAACCCTAGGCCTAACCCTGACCGTATTGCTAACTCTAACCCTATCTATTACCCTAAACCTAACCTAAACCCTAAACCTAATAGTCTCATTACCTTAACCCTAACCTAATGCTAATTCATGCCCTAACCCTAAATCCTAACCTAAACTAAACCCTAAACCTGACCCTAACCCTAATAATAACCTAGCTCTAAACCTGACCCTTACTCTAAACCTAATTCATACACTAGACCTAGCAACAAACCTAACCCTAAATCTTTTCCGAACCATAACCCTTGACTGGACACTAGCCCTAGCCCCAATTCTTGCCATAACCCTAAAACAAACCCTAGCCCTCAACCTAGCCCTCAACCTAGCCTTATTAATAACCAAAACCATAACCTTAGCCCTGACTGTAATTCTAATTTTCTACCTAGCCTTAAACCTACCTATAATCCCATCCCTTCCCCTAAACCTAACCCTATCCCTAAACCTAAACCTAAGCCTAACACTAGGCCTAACCCTAACACAGAACCTAGACCTAATTCTAGTTCTAATTTAACCTCAGACAAGCACTAATCCGAGAATTAACACTACCTTTAACCCTAACCATTACCCTAACTCTGGCCCTAACCCTTACCCTAAACCTAACCCTAACCCTTACCCTAAACCTAACCCTAACCCCAAAACTTGCCCTAACCCTAAACCTTACCCTAGCCCTAATCCTAACCATAACTCTAGCCCTAACCCTAGCTGTAATCTTATCCATTACCCTAACCGTAACCATACCCTAATGCTAACTCTAGGATAACCCTAAGCCTATTCCTAACCCTAAACCTATTTATTACCCTAAACCTAACCTGAACCCTAAACCTAACTATATCCATAACCCTAACCCTAAACTTAAAGCTAATTTGAGCCCTAAACTTAATCATTAACCCAACCCAAACCATATCCCTGAATCTGACCCTAATAATATCCCTAGCTCTAAACCATACCCTAAACCTTAACCTAATCATTACATTATACCTAGCTATAATCATAACGCTAAATCTAACCCTAGACCTGACATTAGCCCTAAATTTAGGCTTAATTCTAATCCTAACCCTAACCCTAGCCCTAACCCTAACCCTATCCCTGGTCCTATCCCTAGCTCTAACCCTATCCCTTACACTAAGTCAAACCTTCACCCTATTGCTGCCCTAGTCCTAACCTTAATCCTAGTCTACCCCAAATCCTAGCTCTATTACTAGTCCTAACGCTAGCCCTCATTCTAGCTCTAAGCTTAACCCAACTCTAACCCTAACCATGACCCTTATTCTGACCCTAACACTAACCTTTGGTTTAAACCTGACCCTACCCCTAAACTGAAAACTAACACTATCCCTACAGGTAAAACTATACCTAAATCTACACTAACACTAGCCCTAGACCTAAATCTAATCCTAAATATAGCCATAATTCTAGCCCTCAACCTAACAATAACCCTTAAACTAACCCAAACACTAACTCACCCTAGAGTTAACTGTAGTCCTAATCGTGGCCATAACCCTAAAACTAACCCAAACCCGAGCACTGACCATCACCCTAACACAAACCCTAACTCTAAACCTTATCCTAACCCCAAAACTAACCTTAACACTAGACTAACCCTAAAACTAGCCATAACCATAACCCTAGCTATTAGATTACCCATAAACCTAACACTAGCCCTAAACTTCACAAAAAAACTAGCCCTAAATGTAGCCCTAAAACTTACCCTAAGCATAACCCTAAGCTTAAACCTAGCCTTAACACAAGCTCAAACCCTAAACCTTACCCTAAACATAATCCTAGCCCAAACCCTAAATGTCACCATAACCCTAGCTCTAACTCTATCCATTACCCTAAACATAACCCTAAACCTAATGCTAATCCTAGCCCTATCCCTAACTTTAACCCTACCCTAGCCCTGACTTTAACCTAACCCTCACACTAGACCTCACCCTAGCTTGATCCTTAACCCTTACCCTTAAGCTAACCATAACACGAACCCAAGGCCTAACTCTAACCCTAACCCTAGCCCTAATCCTAAACTTAACCCAGCCCTAACACTAGATCGAACCCTATCCATAACCCTAACCATAACCTAACCCTAATGCTAAACCTAGACCTAAACCTAAACCTACCCTAATTCTAAACATAAACCTAACTCTAGAACTAACCGAAACCTATACCTAAACCTAACCCTAATCCTGGCTCAAATCCTAACTCTTATCCTAAACCTAACTCTACCTTAACCCTAAAACTAACCCTAACTCTAACCTGACATCTAATCCTATCAATTACCCTAACACTAATGTTAACCCTAGCCCTAACTCTAACACTAACCATAACCATAACCCTAAACTTAACCCTAGCCCTAGAACTAACCCTAGCTCAAACCCTAAACCATACCCTTATCCTAATCCTAACCCTAACACCAGCTCTAACCTTGACCTTAACCCTAACTCTAGCCCTAATCCTAATTATACACCTAACCCTAACCCTAGCTTTAACTCTATAAATTACCTTTACCTTAACCCTAATGCTAACCCTCAGCCTAACCCTAAACCTATTGGAAAACCTAACCATATCCATTACCCTAAACCTAACCTGAACCCTAAACCTAACCCCTATCCATTACCCTAACTCTAACTCTAACCTTAATGTTAATTTGAGCCCTAAACCTAAACCTTAACCTAACCCAAACCCCAAACCTGACCCTGACTCTAATAATACCCTTAGCTCTAAACCTAACCATTTCTCTAAACCGAACCCTAAAACTATCCCTAACTGTAACCCTAGACAGGATATTAGCCCTAGCCCTAATTCTTGCCCTAAACCTAACACAAAACCTAGACTTACTCCTAATTTAAACCTAACTTTAATCCTAACCAAAACCATAGCCCTAGCCCTAACCCTTATGCTAATCATAAATCTAGTCCTAACCCTAACCCTAGCACTAAAACAAAACCAAGCAAGAGGTCAAAACCTAAACCTTAACTTAAACCAAATTCTAACACTATACCTACCAAACCCTAGACCTAATTTGAGTCCTAATTCTAACCTTAAAAATAATCCTGACTCTGACTTGTATCCTAACACTCACCCAATCTCTACACAACCCTAAATTTAAATCAAACCCTAACAGTAACCCTAGCCCTAATTTGAGTCCTAACTCTAACCCTAAAACTAACCTTGAAACATGACTCATATCCCAACACTAACCATAAGTATAAATATCACCCTAACCATAACACTTGAACTACCCCTACCCCTAAGCTAAAACTAACCATAATTGTAATCCTAGTTCTTACATTAGCCATTTCCCTAACCTTATCCTTAACCCTAACACAAAAACTAGCCCTAATCTAAGACCTAAACCTAGCTAAACCCTAAACCTAACCCTAAACTTAACCCTAACAATAGCTCAAAGCCTAACCCTTAACCTAAACATAGACCTAAACCTATCCCTAACTCTAACCCTAACCTTATCCCTAACCCTATACTTAACCCTATCCCTAAACCTAGACCTAAACCTACCCATTACCCTAAAACTAACACTAAACCTATTGATAATCCTAGCCCAAACCATAAAACTAACCCTAACCCTAACTGGAAAACTACCCATAAACTTAACCCTAAATGTAACACTTGCCATAGCCCTAACCCTAGCTCAAACCCTAACCCTTACCATAAACCTAAACATAACCATAGCCCTAACCCTAATCATAAACTGAAATCTAACCCTAACCCTAATCCTATATCTATCTGTATTCATTACTCGAAACCTAACCTTAATTATAACCCTAAACCTAACCCTAACTCTACCATAATCCTATCCCTAGACCTAACCGTAACCCTACCATAATCCTATCCCTAGACCTAACCCTAAACCTAACCCTCGTGCTAGCCGTAAACCTAGCTCAATACCTAACCCTTACACTAAACATAACCCCTAAACCTAACTCAGTTCTAACAATAACCCTAACCCTAACTCAAGACCTGTTCCTAACCATAACTATAGCTCTAAACTTAGCTCTAACCCTATCTATTACCCTAAACATAACTCTTACCCAAATGCTAACCCTAGGCCTAACCCTAACCCTATCGCTAACCCAAACTCTATGAGTTACCCTAAACCTAACCAGAATCCTAAACCAAACCCTATCATTACCCTAATCCTAACCCTAATGCTAGTTTGAGCCCTAAACCTAAATCCTAAACTAAACCAAGCCCTAACACTGACCCTAACCCTAATAATTGCCCTAGCTTTAAACTTGACCTTACTCTAAACCTAACACTTACACTAGATGTAGCCATAAACCTAACCCTAAAACTATCTTTAACCATAACCCTAGACCTGATGTTAACACTATCCCTAATCCTAGACCTAACACTAAAAAAACACTAGCCCTCCTTCTAGCCCTAAAGCTAGTCTTAATCATAACCTTAACACTAACCCTACCCCTAACCCTAACTCTAACCCCCACCCTACCTCTAAGCCTAGCTTCAATGCCATCCCTTATCCTAAACTTAACCCTAACCCTAACCCTAACTGTAATGATAGGCCTAAGCTGAACACTAAACCTAGCCCTAATCCTAGCCCTAATTTAACTATATTCCTAACCATAACCCTAATCCTAGCCCTATGACTAGCTCTAATTTTCATACTAACCCTATCCCTAGATCTAATCTTATTCCTTATGATAACCCTAAACCTAGCCCTAACCCTAGCCCTAACCATTGCCCTATCCTTAGTCTTAGCCCTAACCCTAGATCTAATCCTAACTCTAAATGTAACCCTAACACTAAGCCTAAGTCTAACACTAACACTAGCTCTAACCCTAATGCTAATCATAAAAGTACCCCTAACCCTAACCCTAGGACTAAAACAAAACTGAGCAGTAGCCCTAACCCTAAACCTTAACTTAAACCAAACCCTAACACTACAACTAGACCTAACCCTAGCCCTAATTAGAGTCTTTACCATAACCTTAAACTGACCCTTACCATGACTCATATCCTAACACTCACCCAGGCTCTATACACCACTCTAACCTTAAACCGAACCCTAACAGTAACCCTAGCCGTTATTTGAGTCCTAACCCTAACCCTAAAACTAACTCTGTCCCTGACTCCTATTCTAATACTAATCCTAGCTCTAAATATAAACATAACCTTAAAACTAACCCTAACACTAGAGGTCTAACACCTAAAATAACCCTAAATAGAACCCTAATTTTAACCCTCGTTCTTACATTAGCCATTGTCCTAACTTTAGCCCTAACCCTAACAGAAATAAATAGCCCTAACTGAACCCTAAACCTAGCTTTAATGAAACCCCAAACGCTATCCCTAACATTAGCTCTAACCCTATCCCTAACCATAAACAAAATGCTAACTCTAATGGTTACCTAGACCTATCCCTAATCCTAAGTCTAACAAAAACTCTAAGTCAATTAATAGTCCTAAACCTAGCCCTCATTCTAGCTATAACCCTATCCCATATCCTAATGCTAACCCTAACCCTGACCCTATTCTGACCATAACACTAACCCTAGGTCTAAACCTGACCCTAACACTAGAGCAAACCCTAACACTAGCCCTACCAATACTTACACATAAGCCTAACCCTATCAAAAGCCCTAGACCTAAACATAATCCTAAATCTAACCTAAACTCTAGCCCTAGACCTAAGGAAAAAAACCTAGCCCTGGCCCTAACAATAACACTTAACCTAAAGCAAAGACTAAACTTAATCCTAGACATAAACCTAACCCTAATTCTGGCTTTAACCTTAACTCTATCTCTGATCTGAAAACTGACCCTCCCTTTAACACTAAACCTATCTCTAAAAATAACACTTAACCTAACGCAAAGACTAAACTTAATCCTAGACATAAACCTAATCCTAATTCTGGCTTTAACCTTAACTCTATCTCTGATCTGAACACTGACCCTCCCTTTAACACTAAACCTATCTCTAAACCTGATCCTAAATGAAAACCTAAACCTAACATTACACCTAGATATAACCCAAACTCTACAACTAGCCCTAATTATAACCCTAGCTCTTACATTACCCATAGGCTTAATCTTATGCCTTAACCTTACACCTTAACTTAACACAAAATGTAGAGCAAATCCTAGGCCTAAACCTAGCCCTAAGCGTAACCCTAGCCCTCACCCTAATCGTAACCCTAGCCTTAGTCCTAACTCTAGCTCAAAGCCTAATCCTTATCCTAAATATAAACTTAGACCTATCCCTAAATCTGAAGCTAAACCTAGCCCTAATTCTAACCTTAACCATAGCCCTAAACCTAGCTCTAAACCTACCCATTACACTAACCCTAAACCTAACCCCATTAATAGTCCTAAACATAGCCCTCACTCTAGCTCTAAATCTATCCAAAACCTTAATGCTAATATTAACCCTTATTCTGACCCTAACGCTAACCCTAGGTCTAAACCTGACCCTAAAGCTAGACCAAACCCTAACACTAACTCTAGACCTAAACCTATTTCTAAATCTAGCCTGACATCTAGCCCTAGACCTAAATAAAAACCTAGCCCTAACAATAACCCTTAACCTAACCCAAACACTAAACCTAATCCTAGACATAAAACTAGTCCTAATTCTGGCTCTAAACATAATTCTAACTCTAACACGAACACTGACCCTGCCTTTAACAGTAAATCTACTTCTAAACCTGACCCTAACCGAAAATATAAAACTAACACTAGACCAAGCCATAAGCCTAACCCTACAACTAGCCCTAATAGTAACCCTAGCTCTCACATTATCCATAGCCCTAGCCTTTTGCCTTAACCTAATACAAAACCTAGAGCAAATCCTAGGCCTAAACCTAGCCTTAAGCCTACCCATAACCCTAAATCTAGCCCTAACCATAATCCTAACCCTAGTCATAGTCCTAAATCTAGCTTGAAGCCTAACCCTTACCCTAAATATAAACTTAGACTTATCCCTAACTCTAAAACTAACCCTAGCCCTAATCCTAACCTTAATCCTAGTCTTAAACCTAGCTCTAAACCACCCATTACCCTAACACTAATCCTAACCCTATTGATAACCCTAGCCATAACCCTAACCCTAACCCTAACAAAAAAACGAATCCTGGTCCTAACCCTAAACCTAACACTCACCATAGCCCTAACGCTAGCTCAAACCCTAACCCATACCATAATCCTAAACAAAATCATAGCCTTTACCCTAACCCTAAAACTAAATCTAACCCTAACCCTACACCTAAAGCTATATATAAAACCGTATCCATTACCCTAACCCTAATCCTAACACTAATGATAACCCTAGCCATAAGCATAACCCCAACCCTAAACCTATCATAATCCTATCCCTTGACTTAATGCTGAACCTAACCCTTGACCTAGCCCTAGCCTAAACTCTAGGTCAAACCCTCACCCTTACCCTAAACATAACCCTAGCTCAAACCCTAACCCAAATCCTAGCTCTAACCCTTATCCTAAATTTATCCCTAGCCCTGATTCTAACCCAAACCCTCAACCTAGCCCTAACCTTACTCAATCCCTGTCCCTTACCCTTAACCTAACTATAAGACTTACCCTAAGCCTAAGCCTAACCTTAACCCTATCTCTAATCCTAAACTTAACCCTAGTCTTAACCCTAGCTCTAACCTCACTTATTACCCTACCCCTAACCATAAACCTCATGATAACCATAGCCCTAACCCCAAACCTATTCTAATCCTAACATGAACCTAACCCTAGACCTAACTTTAAACGTAATCCTTGCCGTAGTCCTAACCTTAGCTCAAACCTTAACCATACCCTAAATCTAACCCTAACCCTAGTCCTAAACCTAACCTAAACCCTAACCCGACATCTAACCATGTCCATTACCCTAAACCTAATGGTAACCCTAGACCTAACCATAACACTAACCCTAACCCTAACCATAATCTTAGCCCTAGTCCTAACCCTAAACCTAACCCTAGCCTTAGCATTAATCCTAGCTTAAACCCTAAAATTTACACTAAACCTAACCCTAACCCTAGTCTTAATCCTAACCCTATCCCTAACTCTAGCCATAATCCTAACTATAACTCTATCCCTAACACTAGCTCTAACCCTATCAATTACCCTAACAATAACCATAATCTTAATGCTAACCCTAGGCCTAACCCTAACCCTATCCATTACCCTAAACCTAATCTGAACCCTAAACCTAATCTGAAGCATAAACCTAACCCTATCCATTACCCTAACCCTAACTCTAACCATAATGCTAATTTGAGTCCTAACCCTAAAGCTTAATCTACCCAAACCCAAAACTAACCCTGACCATTTTAATACCCTTAGCTCTAAACCTGAACCTTACCCTAAACCTAACTCTGACACTAGACTTAGCCATAAACCTTACCCTAAAATTATCCCTAACCGTAAACCTAGACATGATATTAGCCCTAGCCCTAATACTTGCCATAACCCTAACACAAATGCCAGCCCCCATTCTAGCCCTAAACCTAGCCTTGATCATAACCTGTGCCCTAACTTGGCCTATCCCTAATTTTATCCCTCGCTCTAGTTCTGAACCAAGCTATAACCCCATCCCTTCCCTTAAACCTAACCCTAACCCTAGACCTAGGCCTAAACCTACAACTAACCCTAGACCTGATCCTAGCCCTCATTTAGCCCTAACCCTAACCCTAACCCTAACATTAGTACTAAGACTAACTCCAACTCTCACCCTAGCCCTATTCCTAGTTCTAACCCTATCACTTACCATAACCCTAACACTTGCCCTAACCTTAGCCCTAACCCTAGCCCTAGCCCTAACCTTAGATCTAACCATAACTCTAAATCTAACCCTAAATCTAATCCT
This sequence comes from Marmota marmota marmota, assembly GCF_001458135.2. Classification (NCBI taxonomy): domain Eukaryota; kingdom Metazoa; phylum Chordata; class Mammalia; order Rodentia; family Sciuridae; genus Marmota; species Marmota marmota. The sequence continues at coordinate 171,113 of NW_026006552.1, forward strand.
AAAACTCACACTAACACTAGCCCTAACACTAATGCTAATCCTAACACTAGCCCTAACATAGTTCTAGCCCTAAAACAAAACCAAACCACAGCCCTAACCCTAAACTTTAACCTGAACCAAAACTTAAACCAACAGCTAGCCCTAACCCTAGCCTTAATTCCAGTCCTATCCTAACCCTAAAACTAACCTTGACCCTGACTCTGACCCTGTAACTAACCCTACCTCTAACATCACCCTAAAAATAAACGTAACCCTAAAACTAGACATAGCCCTAAATCTAATGCTAAAAGTAGCCCTAATCATAACCCTAGTTCTTACATTAGCTGTAGCCCTAACCCTAGCCATAACCTAACAAAAAACATAGCCCTAAACTGAGCCCTACACCTCGTTTTATCCCTAATCCTAACCCTGGCCCTAGCCCTAAACATTACCCTAACCCTAACCCTAACCCTAAAACTTGCCATAACCCTAAACCTAATCCTAGCCTTAATCCTAAGCATAAACCTAGACCTAACCATAGCTCTAAACCTATCCATTACCTAACCCTAATGCAAACTCTAGGATAACCCTAACCCTATCTCTAACCCTAAATTTATCCATTACCTTAAAACTAACCTGAACCTTAAACCTAACCATATCCATTACCCTAACCTTAGCCCTAACCCTAATGCTAATTAGAGCCCTAACCCTTAAACTTAACCTAACACAAACCATAACTGTTACCGTGAACCTAATAATAACCCTATCTCTAAAACTGACCATAACCCTCAACCTAACTCTTACACTAGAACTAGCCCTAAACCTCACCCTAAAACTAACCCTAACCATAAACCTAGACCTGACATTAGCCCTAGTCTTAATCCTAGCCCTAACCCTAACACAAAACCTAGCCCTAATCCTAACACTTAACCTAGCCTAATCCTAACCCTAACACTAACACTGGCCCTAAAACTGGGCCTAGCCCTAACACTAAACCTAGCACTAATCCTAGTACTAATTTTGACCTAACCCTAACCCTAGCACTAAGACTAACTCTAACTCTAACTGTAGTCCTATCCCTAGTTTTAAACCTATCCCTTAAAATAACCCAAACCCTAGCCCTAAACTTAGCCCCAACCCTAGCCCTAACTTTTGCCCTAGCCCTAAACCTAAATCGAATCCTAACTCTAAATCTAACCCTAACTCTAAGCCTAAACCTCACCCTAACACTAGCCCTATTCCTAATGTTAATTGTAAAACTAGCCCTAACCCTAGCCCTAGCACTCAAATAAAATTGAGTCATAGGCTTAAAACTAAACCTTACCCTAAATCAAACCCTAAACCTATACCTACACCTAAACCTAGCAATAATTCCAGTCCTAATCCTAACTCTAGAATTTATGCTGACCCTATTCGGACCCTAACACTAACCCTAGCTCTAAACATCACCCTAGCCCTAAACATCACCCTAACCCTAAACCTAACCCTAAAAATAACCTAACTGGAACTCTAGTTCTTAAATTAGCCATGGCCCTGCCCTAACAGAAAACCAAGCCCTAATCTGAGACCTAAACCTAGCTTTAAACTTAACCCTAACCTTAACCCTAGCCCTATCTCTAACCCTAATAATATCCCCAACCCTAGCTCTAACCCTGTCCCTTACCCTAAGCCAAACCCTCACCCTAATGCTACCCTAGTCTTAACCCTAATCCTTAGCCTAACCCAAACCATAACTCTAATACTAATCCTAAACCTAGCCATCATTCTAGCTCTAACCCTAATCCAAACTCTAACCCTAACCCTAACCCTTATTCTGACACTAACTCTAACCCTAGGTTTACACCTGACACCAACCCTAAACCGAACCCTAACATTAGCCCTATGGGTAACCCTATACCTAAACCTAACCCTAACACAAGACCTAGAAAAAACCCAATCCTAAATCTAGCCATAACTCTAGCACTATCCTAAACAAAAACCTAGCCCTAGGCCTAACAATAATCCTTAACCTAACTGAAACACGAACCCTACCCCTAGACCTAAACCTAGCCTTAATTCTGGCCTTAAACTTAAACCTAAACCTAACCTAAACAATGACCCTTACCCTAACACAAACCTAGCTCTAAACTTTATGCTAACCCAAAATCTAGCGATAACCCTAACACTGCACCTAACCATAACCCTAACCCCAGCTCATTCACTACCCATTGCCCTAATGCTAGCACTAAACCTCACACAAAACCTAGTCCTAATCCTAGCCCTAACCCTAGCCCTAAGCCTAACCCTAACCCTAACCCTAACCCTAGACCTAACCCTAACCCTAACCCTAACCTTCACCCTAGCCCTAACCCTAGGTCAAAAACTAATGCTTAACATAAATATAACCCTAGTCCTAACCCTAACCCTAACCCTAATCCTAGCCCTAATTCTAACAATAACCAAGACCAAACCCTAGCTCTAAATCTATCCATTACCCTAAACATAGCACTAAACTTAAACCTAATCCTAAACCTAGACCTGACACTAACCCTAACCCTCACCCTGGCCCTAACCATAGGTCAAACCCTAACACATATCCTAAACCTAACCCTAACACCCTAGGCCTAATCCTAACCCTACCTTAAACCTAGACCTAATCGTAACCATAACCCTAGCCCTAAACCTATCCATTACCCTAAACATAAGCCTAAACCAAATGCTAACCCTAGGCCTAAACTTAAACCTATCACTAACATGAACCCTATCCATTACCTAAACCTAACCTGAGCATTAAACCTAACCTTATCAATTACTCTAACTCTAACCATAACACTAACACTAATGCTAATTCGAGCACTAAACCTAAACCAAACACAAACCAAACTCTGAACAAGACACTGACTCTAATAATACACCTAGTTCTAATCCTGACCCTTACCTTTAAACAAACCTTTACATTAGACCTAGATATAAAACTAACCATAGCACTATCCCTAACCAAACCATAGACCTGACATTAGCACTCTACCTAATTCTTGCCCTAAACCTAACACAAACCCTAGCCCTCATGCTAGGCTTAAGCCTAGCCTTAATCCTAATCCAAACCCTAACCCTAGCCCAATCCCTAATTTCAACCCTCACCCTAATTCTGAACCTAGGTATAACCACATCCTTTCCCCTAACCCTAACCCTAACCCTAACACTATCACTAACCCCAACCCTAGCCCTAACACTAGGCCTAACCATAACAGTAACCCTAGCTCTAATCCTAGCCCTAATTTATTGGTAAATGTAACCCTTACTCTAACCCTAGCCCTAAGACTAACTCTAACCCTCGAGCTAGACCTATTTCTAGTACTAACCTTATCTGTTGCCATAACCCTGATACTAGCCCTAACCTTAGCCCTAAGCCTAGCCCTAACCTTAGATCTAACCATAATTCTATATCTAACCCTTACCCTAAGCCTAAACCTCACCCTATTACTAGCCCTAACACTATCACTAATCCAAAAACTAGCCCTAACCCAAGCCCGACACCTAAAACAAAACTGAGCCATAGCCCTAATGCTAATTGTAACCTAACTGTAACTCTATACCTGACATTAGCCCTAGCCCTAATTCTTGTTCTAACCTTAACGCAAAACCTAAACCTACACCTACCCTTAACACTAGCTCTAGTTCGAATGTTATCCCTAACCCTAAAACTGACATTGACCCTGACTCTGACCCTATCACTTACCCTGTCTCAAATCATCACCCTGAAACTAAACCTAATCCTACCACTAGACCTAGCCCTAACCTAATCCTAAATCTAGCCCTAATCATAATGCTAGTTCTTACATTAGCCATAGCCCTACCTTAGCCCTAAACTAGTACTAACCATAACCCTAGCCCTAAGCCTAGCTCTAATCCTATCCATTACCTTAACCCTAAACCTAACCCTAATGCTAACCCTAGGATAACCCTAACCCTATCCATAACTCTAACATTATTACCTAAACCTAACCTGAACCCTAAACCTAACCATATCCACTACCCTAACTCTAAACCTACCCTAACACTAATTTGAGCCCTAAACCTAAACCTTAACCTAAACAAACCCTAACCCTTTTCCTGACCCTAATAATACCCTATCTAAAACTGAACCTAACCCATAACCTA
>NW_026006552.1:179269-187925 GCF_001458135.2 Marmota marmota marmota
ATATATACCAAACCCTACTAATATAACTAGCAATAACCCTAGCTCTAATTTGAGTCCTAGGCCTAAAATTAACCCTGACCCAACTCTTATCCAAACACTAACCCTAGCTCTATATATCACCCTACACTAAAGCTAATACTAACACAAGACTGAGCCCAAACCCGAACCCTAAAACCAACCCTAATCATAACCCTAGTTCTTACATTGGGAATAGCCCTAACCCTAACACAAAAATAGCCCTAATCTGAGCCCTAAGTAGATTTAACCCTAACCCTAACCCTAACCCTAGCCCTAAACCTAACCCTAAACGTAGCCCGAACCTCAGCTCTAACACTATTTCTTGTGCTAAGCCAAAACTATCCATAATGCTAAACCTAGTCCTAATCCTAATACTTAGCCTAACCAAACACTAACCCTATTACTAGTCCTAACCCTAGCCCTCATTCTAGCTCTAACCTTAACCCAAAACCTAACTCTAAACTTTACCCTTATTCTGACCCTAACACTAATTATAAATCTAAACCTGAACTTAACCCTAAACTGAAACCTGAAACTAGCCCTACCAGTAAACTTATACCTAAACCTAACCCTAACACTAGTCCTAGACCTAATCCTAATCCTAAATCTAGTGATAACTGTAGCCCTAGATCTAAACAAAAACTTAGTCCTATCCCTAACAATAACCATTAACCTAAAACAAACACTAATCCTTCCCCTATACCTAAACTAGTTTTAATTCTGGCTTTCACCCTAAACCTAACACTTACTTGAACATTGATCCTGACACTAACACTAAACCTAGCTCTAAACCAGACCCTAATCCAAAATGTAAATTTAACACTAGACCTAGCCATAGCCCTAACCCTGAAACTAACCTTAACCCTAGATCTATGACTAACTCTAACTCTCGTTCTAGCCCTATCCTTATTTCTAAACCTATCCGTAACCATAATCCTAACCCTAGCCCTAACACTTGCCCTATCCTTAGACCTAGCCCAAACCCTAAATGTAATGCTAACTTCAAATTTAACCCTAACCCTAAGCATAGCCTAACACTAACACTAGTCCTAACCCTAATGCTATATAACTAGTGCTAACCCTAAATCTAGGACTAAAACCAAATTGAGTAAATCCTGTATCCCTAAACCTTAACTTAAACCAAACCCTAACACTACATCTAGACCTAACCCTAGGCCTAATTGGAGTCCTAACCCTAATCTTAAAACTTACCCTGACCCTGACTCATATCCTAACAGTCACCCTAGCTCTAAACACCATGCTAAACTTAAACAAAACCCTAACAGTAACCATAGCCCTAATTCATGTCATAACCCTAACCTTAAAACTAACCCTGACCCTAACTCATATCCTGTCACCCTAACTATAAACACAAACCTCACCTTAAACCAAACCCTAACAGTAACCCTAGCCCTTATTTGAGTCCTAACCCTAACCCTAAAACAAACTCTGATTCTTACTCAGGTCCTAACAATAACCCTAGCTCTAAATATTACCCTGATCTTAAACCTAACACTTACACTACACCTACCTCTAACCCTAACCCTAAAACTAACCCTAATTGTAATTCTAGTTTTTACATTAGCCATTTACTTAACCCTAACACGAAAACTATCCCTAATCTGAGTCCCAAACCTAGATTTAACCCTAACTCTAATCCTAACCCTAGCCCTAACCCTAGCTCTAAGGCTATCACTTACCCTAAGCCAAACACTAATACTAATGGTAACCATAGACCTATCCCTAATCTTTAGGCTAACCAAAATCTTAACCCTATTAATAGTCCTAAACCAAGCCATCACTCTAGCTCTAACCCTATCCCAAACCCTAATCCTAACCCTGATTCTTATTCTGATCCTAACACTAACCCTAGGTCTAAACCTGACCCTAACCCTAATACCAAACCCTAACACTAGCCCTAGACCTAAACCTAATCCTAAATCTAGACTTAACTCTAGCCCTAGACCTAAACAAAAACCTTACATTAGCCCTAACAATAACCCTGAACCTAACACAAACACTAACCCTACCCCTAGATCTAAACCTAGTCCTAATTCTGGCTGTAACCCTAACTCTAACTCTAACCCGAATACTGATACTGCCTTTATAGTAAACCTAACTCTAAATTTGACCCTACCCAAAAATCTAAACATAACACTATACCTAGCCATAACCATAACCCTAAAACTAGCCCTAAATATAACCCTAGCTCTTATATTACCCATAGCTCAAACCCTAGGCCTAAACCTAACCCAAAACCTAGAGCTAATTCCAGGCCTAACCTAGCCTTAAGCATAACCCTAACCCTAACCTTAATCCTAACCCTAACCTAACCCTCACCTTAGTCCTAATACTAGCTCAAAGCCTAACCCTTACCCTAAACCTAAACCTACATCTATCCCTAAAAATAACCCTAACCCTAATCCTAATCCTAACCTTAACCCTAGCCCTAAACCTACCCTTTATCCTAAACCTAACCCTAACCCTATTGATAATCCCAGGCCTAACCTTAACGCTATAACTAACCGGAAAACTAACCCTAGACCTAACCCTCAACCTCACATCACCACAGACTTAACCCTAGCTCAAACCCTAACCATTATCATAAACCTAAACATAACCATAGCTCCAACCCTAAGCCTAAACCTTTATCTAACCCTAAATATAACCCTAAACCTACATCTAAACCTATCCATTACCCTAAACTTAACCCTAACCCTAATGATGACCTAGCCCTAATCCTAACTGTAACCCTAACCGTACTGTAATCTTATCCCTAGACTTAATCATAAACCTAACCCTTACCCTAGGAATTACCTTAGCTCAAAACCTAATGCTTATGCTAAACATAACCCTGACCCTAACCCTAGTTCTAATCCTAACCCTAACCGTAACTCAAGGCCTATTCCTAACCATAAACCTAGCCCAAAATGTATCCCTAAACTGTCCATTATACTAACCCTAACCCTTACCCTAATGTGAACCCTAGACATAACCCTAACCCTAACAATTAGCTAAACCTAACCTGAACCATAAACAAAACCCTATCATTACCCTAACTCACACCCGAATGTTAACTCGAGGCTTAACCCTAAACTCTAACTTTTACCAAACTCTAACTCTGACTCTGACCCTAATAAATCCCCTATCTCTAAAACTGACCCTTACCTTAAATCTAATACTTACACTAGACCTAGCCATAAACATAATTCTAAAACTATCTCCAACCATAAACCTACACCTAACATTAGCCCTATCCCTAATCTGAGCCCTAAAATTAACACAAATCACAGCCCTTATCGTAGCACTAAACATACCCTTACCCCTAACCCTAACGCTAACACTAGCCCTAACCCTAACACTAACCTAGCCCTAATCTTAGCCCTAATTTAGCCCTATTCCTAACCCTAGCCCTAACCCTACCAATAAGACTAACTCTAACTCTCACCCTAACCCCATCCCTTGTTCTAACCCAATTTCTTACTAGAACCCTAATCCTAGCCCTAAACCTAGCCCTATCCTTAGCCCTAGCCCGAACTAGATTTAACTTTAACTCTAAATATAATAATAACCCTAAGCTTAACCCTAACCCTAACCCTAACTTTAAATCTAACTTTAATCCTAAGGCTAAATCTAAACCTAACACTAGCCCTAACCCAAATGCTGATCCTAAAATTTGCCCTAACCCTAGCCCTAGCCCTAAAACAAAACTGAAACATAGCCCTAACCCTAACCCTTAACCTAAACCAAACCCTAAACCTAGCCCTAGCCCTAATTTGAGTTTTAATCTGAACCCTAAAACTAACCCTGACCCTGACTCTGACCATAACACTAACCCTAGCTCTAAACATAACCCTAACCCTAAACCTAAACCTAACACTAGACATAGCCCTAACCCTAATCTTAAATTTAGCCCTAAACATAACTCTGATACTTACATTAGCCATAACCCTAGCCCTAGCACTAACTTAACAAAAAAAACTAGCCCTAATCTGAGCTGTAACCCCAGTTTTAACTCTAATTCTAACCCTAACCCTAGCCCTAATCATAAACATAACTCTAGCCCTAATTCTAGCTCTAACCCTATCCATTGCCATAAACATAACCCTAACCCTAATGCTAAACCTAGTCCTAAACCTAACACTATCCCTAATCCTAACCCTATCCATTACCCTAATCCAAACCTAGACCCTAAAACTCACCCTATCATTAACCTAACACTAACCCTAATGCTAATTTAAGCCCTAACTTTAATACTTAACCTATCCCAAACCCTAACCCAGACCCTGAGTGTAAAAATACTCCTAGCTCTAAACCTGATCCTAACCCTAAAACTAACCCTTATACTACATGTAGCCATAAACCTAACACTAAAAGTATCTTTAATCATAACCCAAAACCTGATATTATCCCTAGCCTTAATCCTAGCCCTAAACTTAAAACAAACCTTAGCCCTCACCCTAGCCCTAAACCTAGCCCTAATCATAACCCTAACCTTAATCATAGCCCTAACCTAATTCTAACTCTCACCCTCCCACTAAACCAAGCTATAATACTTTCCCTTACCCTAAACATATTCCTAACCCTAACCCTAACACTAGACCTAAGCTGAACACTAAACCTAGCCCTAATCCTAGCCCTAATTTAACCCTGTCCCTAATTCTAAAGCTAACCATAGCCCTAAGTATAACTCTAACTCTCACACTAGCCCTATCCCTAGTTCTAACCCTATGCCTTAACTTAACCCTAACTCTAGCCCTAAACATAGCCATAAACCTAGCCATAACCCTTGCCTAATCCTTATTCCTAGTCCTAACCCTAGATCTAACTCTAACTCTAACTCTAACACTAACCCCAAGCCTAAGCCTAACATTAACACTCGCACTAACCCTAACACTAATCATGAAACTAGCCCTAACCCTAACCCTAGCAGTAAAACAAAATCTAGTAATAGCCCTAACACTAAACCTTAGTTTAAACCAAATCCTAATACTACACCTAGATGTAATCGTAGCCTTAATTCGAGACCTAACCTTAACCTTAATACTAACCCTGACTCTGACTCATATCCTAACACTCACCCTAGCTCTAAACACCACCCTAACCTTAAACCAAACCCTTATAGTAACCCTAACCTTATTTCGAGTCCTAACCCTAACCCTAAAACTAACTCTGACCCTGATTATTAACCTAACACTAACACTTGCTCTAAATATCACCCTAACCTTAAAACTAATTCTAACACTAGAGGTTTAACCCATAACCATAACCCTCAAATTAAACCTAATTGTAACCATAGTTCTTACATTAGCCATTGCTCTAACCCAAGCTCTAAACCTAACACAAAACTAGCCCTAACCCGAGCCCTAAACCTAGCTTTAACCCTAACACTTGCCCTAATCCAAGCCCTGACCCTAGCTCTATCCCTATCCCTTACCCTATGCCAAACCCTAACCCTAATGCTAAACCTAATTCTTAACCTAAGACAAACCCTACCATATTATTAGTCCTAACCCTAGCACTCATTCTATCTCTAACATAACCCAAACCCTAACCCTGACTCTTATTCTGACCCTAACACTAATCATACGTCTAAACCTGAACCTAATCCTAAACTGAACCCTGACAGAAGCCCTTTCAGTAACCTTATACCTAAACCTAACCCTAACACTAGCCCTAGACCTAAACCTAAATCTAAATCTAGCCATAACTCGAACCCTAGACCTAATGATAAACCTAGACATAGCCCTAACAATAACCCTTAGCCTAAGCCAAACACTAACTCTTCCCCTAGACCTAATTCTGGCTTTAATTCTAACCAAAACCCTAACCTAAACACTGACCCTGACACTAACAGTAACCCTAGCTCTAAACACCATCCCAACCCTAAACCTAACCCTAAAACTATACCTAGCCCTAACATTAACCCTAAAACTAGCCTGAATCATAACAAGTTCTTACATTAGCTTTAGCCCTAACCTATCACAAAACCTAGTCCTAATCAAAGGCCTACCCTAGCTTTAACCTTAAATCTAATCCTAATCCTAATCATAGCCCTAACCCTAACCCTAAGCCTAAACCTAGACCTAATCCTTAGCATAACCCTAGCTCTAACCCTAGTTCTAACCTATCCATTACTCTAATGATAACCCTAACCCTAGGCCAAACTCTAATCCTATCCCTAACCCTAACCCTAACCCTATCCATTACTCTAAACTTAACCTGAACCCTAAACCTAAAACTATCATTACCCTATCCTTAACAATAATGCTAATTTGAGCCTTAAACCTAAACCTTAACCTAACAAAACCCCTAAACCTGACTCTAAACTTAAGAATATACCTAGCTATAAACTTGACCATAACTATAAAATTAACCCTTAAAATAGACTTAGCTATAAACCTAACCCTAAATTATGCCTAACTGGAAACCTAGACCTGACTTTTGCCCTAGCTCTAATCCTATTCCTAACCCTAACACAAACATTAGCCTACATCCTAGCCATAAACTTCACCTTAATCATAAATCTAACCCTAACCCTACTTCTAACCCTCACCCTAGCCATAAAGCTAGCTATAATCCCAACCCTTAACCTAAACCTAACCCTAAACCTAAACCTAACACTAACTCTAGCCCTAACCCTAGGCCTAACCCTAACACTAACCCTTGCCCTAAGACTAACTCTAACTCTCGCCCTAGCCCTATACCGAGTTCTAAACCAATTCCTTACCATCACCCTAAACTTACCCTAACCCTAGCCCTATCCTTAGCCCTAGCTCAAACCGTACATCTAAACCTAACTCTAAATCTAACCCTAAACCTAAGCCTAAACCTCACACTAACACTAGCCCTAACCCTAACACTAATCCTAAAACTAGCCCTAACCCTACCCCTAGCCCTAAAACAAAACCGAGTCATAGCCCTAACCCTAACCCTTAACCTAAACCAAACACTAACCTTACACCTGGCCCTACACCTATCTCTAATCTAGTCCTAAATCTAACCTGAAAAGTAATCCAGACACTGACTCTGACCCTAACACTAACTCTAGCTCTAAATATTGTCATAACCATAAACCTAACCCTAACACTAGACCTAGCCCTAACCCTAACCCTATAACTAATGCTAATCATAACCCTACTTCATTCATTTCCCATAGCCTTAACCCTAGCCCTAACCTAAACCAAAACCTAGCCTTAATCCTAGTATTAAAGCTAGCTTTAACCCTAAACATAAACCTAACCCTAACCCAAATAAAAGCCCTGATCCTATACACATCCCTAGCCCTAATCTTAGGTTAACCCTATCCATTACCCTAATGATAACCCTAACCCTTATGCTAAACATTAGGCATAACCTTAACCCTATCCATTACACTAAACCACATCTAAATTCTAAAGCTAACCCTGTCATTAACCCTAACCCTAAACCTAATGCTAATTCAAGCCCTAAACCTTACCTCTAACCTAAACCAAACCCTAAACATGAACCTGACCCTAATAATAAACCTAGCTCTAAACCTGACCCTTACCCTAAACCTAACCCATACACTGGACCAAGCCATAAACCTAACACTAAATCTGTCCCTAACTGTAACCCTAGACCTGGCATTAGCCCTAGCCTAATACTAGCCCTAACCCTAACACAAACACTAGCCTTCATTCTAGCCCTAAGCCTAGCCTTAATCATAACCCTAGCCCTAACCCTAGCCCTAACCCTAATACTAACCCTCACCCTAGCCCTCAACTTAGCTATAACCTACTCCCTTACCCTACATGTAACCCTAACTCTAACACTAACCTGAGGTCTTAACCTAACACTAACCCTAGCCCTAATTTAGCCCTATCCCTAAACATGACCCTAGCCCTAGCCCTATGACTAACTCTAACTCTCACACTAGCCTATCACTAGTTCTAACCCTATCCCTTACCATAACCCTAACCCTTGCCCTATCCTTAGTCCTAGCCCTAACCATAGATCAAATACTAACTCTAAATCTAAACCTAACCCGAAGCCTAAGCCTAACCATTATAAATATATTTATATTTAGATTCTATGTCTACAGATGCTGGCTTCAATTATTATTTAGAATATAGTCATTAGTTTCATAAAAGGCATATAATTTCTGGTGGTTTATAGAGAATTGATGGTCAGGGGTAGGATGCTATGTTAAGGGGAAAAGGAGTGAGGGTATGAAATTAATCTATCTTAGCAAATTGGAGGAGAACTCTAATGAATAGACAGGGGTAATTTATGGAAGAATGTATAAATTCAAATTCCTTATCTGTATTCATAAAATTACCCTTTGTATAGATAGTAAAAGTTAGGAGGTTGGAAGTAGGATAGAGGGAGGAAGAAAAAAGAAGAAAAAAATAACAAGGAAAGAAAAAAAGAGAGGGAGAATGAAAATAAGAGAAAATAAAGGGGAGGTGAGGTGGGCCTATGCAACTCCTCTATACTATACTATTCTGGTGATTCAGTTCTTAAAGTCCTATTTCATGCAAAGTTCTTGGTTTCACATATGTTGAGATTGTGAGGGCCAGAGCGGGAAGGGTAGAGGAGAATAGATGAGAAGAGCGAGAATAGAAAAGTCTCTCAGAACTTTGTTTTCTTCCAGTAGGTGGAGTTGTCTATTCCT
>NW_026006552.1:188754-196747 GCF_001458135.2 Marmota marmota marmota
GCTTATTGATGTGAATGAAAATTGAGCTGGAAATCAAACAGGGTTTGTAGGAGGTGCTTGAAACTTCACAAATCAGTTCTCAGTGGGCACTTTCTGGTTTCTTTCTTTTGAAGGTAGGCCAAAGCTGAAGCATGCAAAAGCAACTGTATCCGAGAGCCCTTAAGGAGAAAACAGAGAAATATGTATGTATTTTTGAAATAAGTCTCCCAATTATTTGATCAGATTTCTTTGATACTATGCAGTATTCATCTTTAAGTTGCCCCACTAGGCTCCCCAAGTATGGGACACCTAGGATCAATGGTTTTCTATACAGGTAAGGGTTAGGGTTATGGTTAGGGTTAGGGTTAGGTTTAGAGCTAGTTTTAGAGTTATTTTTGTTCAAATTTCTTTGATACTGGGTTGGATTCATCTTTTCCCTACCCTTACTATGCTCCCCAGGTTTGGGCCTTCTGGGTTCAGCGGTCCCCTGTCAGGAACCGTTTGTATTTTAAGTTTTCACTTCATTTTGACATATATGGGTAAATGGAAATAGAGCTTAAAATCAAACAGAGTTGGTTTGAAAGTTTGCTTGAAATTTCACACACTCAATCAGTTCTCAGTGTGCATTTTCTGGTTTATTTCTTGTTGAAGTATCCCTATGCTGATATGGAAAGAAATAGCTTCATCTGTAAGTGCTTTAGGAGCAATCTTCAATAATTTTTGGTCAAATTACTTTGATACTGGACAGGATTCATCCTTTATCTAGCCTTAATTGGATCCCCAATTTGGGGCCTTTTATTTTAACGGTTCACTGTCAGGAACAGTTTGAATTTTTAGGTGTCACTTCATTATGGCCTATAGGTGTGAATGACAGTGAAGCTGGAAATCAAATAGGGTTGGTGCTAGCTGATTGATACGTCACAGACTCAATTAGTTCTCTGCAAGCACTCTCTGCTTTCTTTCTATTGAATATAGGCCAACGGAGAAGCATGCAAAAACAACTTTATCCAAGAGCACTTTAGGAGACAACAGGGAATTAAGCATGTAATGAACTACCTCCCGCAATTATTTGGTCAGATTTCTTTGATACTGTGCATTTTTCATCTCTTAGCTTACCCCACTAGGCTTCACAACTTTGGGACTTCTATGATCAAAGGTTATCTAAACAGGTTAGGGTTAAGGTTACAGTTAGGGTTAGTGCTAGGTTTAGACATAGTGTTAGGTTTAGAGTTAGTTTCGTTCAAGTTTTCTTGATACTGGGCAGGATTCATATTTTACCTAGCCTTACTATGTTCCCCAGGTTTGGGCCTTCGCAGTTCAATGGTTCACTGACAGTAACAGATTGTATTTTGAGGTTTCACTTCATTTTGACCTATATGGTAAAGGGAAATGGAGCTCAAAATCCAAGAGGGTTGGTGCTAGCTGACTGAAACATCTCACACTCAATCAGTTCTCTATGTGCACTCTCTGGTTTGTTCCTTGTGAATGTAACCCTAAGATGAAGCATGCAAAGCAACTTTATCTGAGAGTACTTTAGGGTAAAACAAGAAAAAGCATGTACTGAACTATCTCCCCCAATTATTTGGTCAGATTTCTTAGATGCTGCACAGGAGTCATCTATTAGCTTGCCCCAGTAAGCTTCCCACATTTGGAACATCTAGGATCAATGATTTTCTAAACAGGTTAGGGTTAGGTTTAGGATTAGGTTTAGGGCTAGCTTTAGAGACAGTGTTAGTGTTAGAGTTTGTTTTGTTCAAATTTATTTGATACTGGGAAGGATTAATCTTTTACCCAGACTTATTATGTGCCCCAGTTTGGGGCCTTCTTTGTTCAATGGTTCGCTGTCGGGAATAGTTTGTTTTTAATGTCTCACTTCATTTTGACCTATATGGGTTAATGTAAATGGAGCTAGAAATCAGAGGGTTGGTGCTAGCTGGTTGAAACTTCACATACTCAATCAGTTGTCTTGGGGAACTCTCTGTTTTTTTCCTTGTGAAAGTAGCTGTAAGATGGAGCATACAAAATAAATTTATCCAAGATCACTTTAGGAGAAAACAGGGCAATATGCATGTAGTGAAATACTGAACCCAATTATTTGGTCAGATTTTTTTTGATACTGTGCAGAATTCATCTGTAAGCTTGCCCCACCAGTCTCCCCAAGTTTGAAACTTTTATGATCAAAGGTTCTCTTAACAGGTTAGGGTTATGGTTATGGTTAGAGTTAGGCAAGGGTTAGAGCTAGTGTTAGGGTTAAAGTTAGTTTTTTTCAACTTTTTTGATACTGGGCAGGATTCATCTTTTTCCTATTCTTAATATAGTCCCCATGTTTGGGACTCCTAGGTAAAAGGAGTTGCTCTCAGGAGTAGTTTTAATTTTCATGTTTCACTTCATTTTGCCCTATAGGGGTGAATGGAAATGGAGCAGGAACTCAAACATGGTTTGTGCTAGCTGCTTGAAACTTCACACACTCAATCAGTTCTCAGTGTGCATTCTCTCCTTTGTTTCTTGTGGAAGTAGCCCAAAGCTGAAGTAGAAACAAACAGCTTTATCTGTGAGGACTTTAGGAGCAAGCTTCAACATTTTTTGCTTGATTGCTTTGATACTGAACAGGATTCATCATTTTCCTCGTCTTAGTAGGATCCCCAAGTTTGGGCCTTCAAGGGTTGCTGGTTCACTGTCAGGAATAATTGGAATTTTTAGGTTTCACTTTATTATGGTCTATAGATGTGAATGAAAATTGAGCTGTAAATCAAACAGGGTTAGTATTAGCTGCTTGAAACTTCACACATTCAATCAGCTCTCTGTGGGCACTCTCTGGTTTGTTTCTTGTGAAAGTGCCATAAATTGCAGCATGAAAAAATAATTTAAACAAGAGCACATTAAGAGAAAACAGGGAAATATGAATGTACTGAAATACCTCCCCCAGTTACTTGGTCAGATTTCTTTGATACTGTGGAGGATTCATCTGTTAGCTTGCCCCACTAGGCTCCTTTATTTGGGGACTACTATGATCAATGGTTCTCTAAGCAGGTTAGATTAGGTTTAGTATTAGTTTAGGGCTAGGTTTGCAGCTAGTGTTTTATTAGATTTAGTTTTGTTCAAATTTCTTTGATACTTGGCAGGATTCAGCTTTTACATAGCCTTACTATATTCCCTAAGTTTGGGCCTCTTGGGTCAAGGATAAGCTGTATGAAACAGTTTGTATTTTAAGTTTTCACTTTATTTTGACCTATGTGGGTAAATGGAAATGAAACTGGAAATCAAACAGGGTTGGTGCTTGTTACTTCAAACCTCACACACTCAATCAGTTCTCTATGGGCATTCTCTGGTTTATTCTTTGTGAAATAGCCCTAAGTGGAAGCATGCAAAGCAACTTTATGTGAGAGCACTTTAGGAGAAAATGGAAATATGCATGTGCTAAACTACCTCCCCCAATTATTTGGTCAGATTTCTTTGATACTGTGAAAGATTCATCTGTTAGCCTGCCCCACTTGGCTCCACAAATGTGGGACTTCTAGGATCAAAGGGACTCTAAACAGGTTAAGGTTAGTGTTAGGGTTAGTATTAGGACTAGAATTAGACATAATGTTAGGGTTAGTGTTAGTTTTGTTTACAAATTTCTATGATACTGTGCAGGATTCATCTTTTTCCTATTTTGACTATACTTCAAGTGTTTGTGCCTCCTACATAAAGTGTTTGCTTTCAGTAACTGTTTCAATTTTCATGTTTCAATTCTTTTTGCCCTATAGGGGTGAATGGAAATGAAACTGGAAATCAAACAGGGTTTGTGCTATCTGCTAGAATCATCACACACTCAATCAGTTCTCAGTCAGGATTCTCTGGTTTGTTTCCTGTGGAAGTAGCCCTAAGCTGAAATAGAAAGAAATAGCTTTATCTCTGAGTGCTTTATGAGCAAGCAGAGTACACATGTAGTGAAAGACCTTTGAATTTTTTGTGTCAGATTACATGGATACTGTACAGGATTCATCCTTGACCTAAACTTAGGCTCCCCAAGTTTGAGCCTTCAAGATTCAATGGTTCACTTTCAGGAACAGTTTCTATTTTAAGGTTTCACTTCATTTTGACCTAAATGGAATTGGATCTAGAAATCAAACAGGGTTGGTGCTAGCTGCTTCAAACTTCAACACTCAATCAGTTCTCTGTGGGCACTCTCTGGTTTGTTCCTTGTGAATGTAGCTCTAAGCTGAAGCATGCAAAGAAAGTTTATACGAGAGCACTTTTGGAGAAAAGAGGGAAATATAAATATATTGAAATACCTTCCCCAATTATTTGGTCATATTTATTTGATACTGTGCAAGATTCATCTACGAGCTTGCACCACTAGGATCCCCAATTTTGGGACTTCTATGATCATAGGTTCTCTAAACAGCTTAGGGTTAGGGTTGGGGATATAGTCAAATATAACATTAGAGTTACAGTTACATTTGTTCAAATTGATTTGATACTGGGCAGTATTCATCTTTTTCTTACCCTTGTTATGTTCCCCAGTTTTGGACATTCTCAGTTCAAGTGTTCCCTGTCAGGAACACTGTATATTTTAAGGGTTCACTTCATTTTGATCTCTATGGGTAACTGGAAATGGAGCTCAAAATCAAACAGTGTTGGTGATAGCTGCTTGAAAATTCACATACTCAATGAATTCCCTGTCGGTACTCTCTGATTTCTTCCTTGTGGATGTATCCCAAAGCTGAAGCATGCAAAAAAAAGAGCACTTTAGGAGACAACAGGAAAATATGCATGTACTTAACTACATCTCCCAGTCATTTAGTCAGATTTCTTTGATACTGCAAAGGATTCATCTGTTAGCATTCTCCACTAGTCTCCACAAGTTTGGAACTTCTATGATCAAAGGTTCTCTAAACAGGTTAGGGTTAGTTTTAGGATTAGGGTTAGGGCTAGTGTTAGAGCGAGTGTTAGGGTTAGAGTTAGTTTTGTTCAAATTTCTTAGATATTGGGCAGAAGTCATCTTTTACCTAGCCTTACTATGTTCACCAGTTTGGGGCCTTCTTGGTTCAAGGTTTACTGTCAGGAACAGTTTGAGTTTTAAGGTTTCACTTCATTTGAACCCATACAGATGAATGGAAATGGAGCTAGAAATCAAATAGGGTTTGCACTAGCTGCTTGAAACTTCACACACTCAATCTGTTCTCTGTGGGCCCTCTGTGGTTTCTTCCTTGTGAAAGTAGCTCTAAGCACAAGCATGCAAAAACAACTTTATCCAAGAGCACTTTATGAGAAATCAGAGAAATATGCATGTCCTGAACTACCTCCCCCCCAAATTATTTGGTCAGATTTGTTTGATACTGCTCAGGATTCATCTGCTAGCTTGATGCCCTGGGTTCCCCAAGTTTGGGACTGGTATGATCAAAGCTCTATGAACAGGATAGGTTTTGGGTTAGTGTTAGAGTTAGGACTAGAGTTAGAACTAGTGTTAGGGTTAGAGTTATTTTTGTTCAAATTTCTTTGATACTGAGCAGGATTTCTCTTTTACCTAGTCTTATTATATTCCCCAGTTTTGGGCCTTCTAATTTCAATTGTTCACTGTCAGGAACAGTTTGTATTTTAAAGTTTCACTTTAAGTTGTCCTATATGGGTAAATGGAAATGGAGCTGGTAATAAAACAGGGTTGATGCTAGCTGCTTGAAATTTCACACACTCAATCAGTTCTTTGTGTGCACTCTCTGGTTTCTTCCTAGTGAAAGTTTTCCAAAGCTATGACAATGAAAAGAATATTATCCAAGAGCACTTTAGGAAAAAAAAAAAAAAGGGAAATAGGCATGTACTGAAACATCTCCCCCAATTATTTTGTCAGATTTTTTTTATACTGGGCAGGATTCATCTGTTACCTTTCCCTACTAGGCACCCCAAGTTTAGGTCTTCTATGATCAAAGGTTCTCTAAACAGGTTAGGATTAAGGTTAGGGTTAGGTTTAGGGCTAGGGTTAGAATTAGTGTTGGTGTTAGAGTTAGTTTTGTTTAAATTTCTTTGATACTAGGGAGGATTCATCTTTTACCTAGCCTTACTATATTCCTCATGTTTGGGCCTTCTCGGTTCATGTTTCACCGTCAGGAACAGTTTGGGTTTTAAGGTTTCACTTCATCATGACTTATATGTGTAATTGGAAATGAAGCTGGATAAAAATCAGGGTTGGTGTTAGCTGCTTGAAACTTCACACACTCAATCAGTACTCTGTGGGCACTCACTGATTTGTTCCTTGTGAATGTAGCCCTATGCTGAATCATGCAAAGCATAGGTTTAGGGTGAGGGCGATATAGAGGGCTAGGTTTAGTGTTTGGGTCAGAGTCAGGGTAAGGGTTAGTTTTAGGGTTAGGGTTAGGACTCTATTTAGGGCTAAAGTTAGGGCTAGGTTTAGGGTTAGGGTTGGGTTTAAGTTAAAGTTTGGGGTTCGGGCTATGGCTCGGTTTTGTTTTAGGGCTAAGGCTAGTGTTAGGGCTAGATTTTTGATTAGTGTTAGAGTTAGGGCTAGTGTTAGGATGAGGTTTAGGATTAGGTTTAGGGTTAGATTTAGATTTAGGGTTAAATCTAGGACTAGGGTTAGGGCTAGGTTAGGATTCCGGAAGGGATAGGGTTAGAACTAGGGATATGGCTAGAAAGAGAGATAGTTTTAGACTTAATACCAGGCTTAGGTTAGGGTTAGGGTTACAGCTAAATTAGGGCTAGGATTAGGGCTAGGGTTAGTCTTAGGGTTAGGCCTAGGAGTAGGGCTAGGTTTAGGGTTAGCATTGGGGTCAAGGTTAAATTTAGGGAAATGGTTGGTATTATAGCTAGCTAGCCTTAGGTCCAGGATTAAGTTTAGAATTAGGATTAAAGTTAGGGTTAGTGTTCAGGGTAGGATTGAGGTAGGTTTAGGGCTATAATGATGGCTAGGTCTATGGCTAGGACTAATTTCAGGTCTAGGGTTATGGTTAGAGATAGTTTTAGGATTTGGTTATGCCTAGTTCTAGTGAGTTATGTTTAGTGTAAGGGTCATGTTTAGAGCTAGGGGTTTTATTATGTTTAGAATGAGGGTTGGCATTTGGTTTAGGTTAAAGTTTATGGTTAAGGCTTGAGTTAGTTGTAGGTTTACGTTTAGGGTTAGGGTAATGTATATGGTTAGGTTTAGGTTTCAGTTAAGGTTTAGGGTAAAAAATGGGTTAGGTTTATTGATAGGGTTAGGGTTAGCATTAGGGTTAGGGTTATGTTTAGTGTAATGGATAGGTTTAGAGCTTGGGTTAGGGCTAGGTTATGGTTTGGATTAAGTCTAGAATTAGGGTTAGGTTTAGGGATAGGGATAGGGTTTGGTTTAGGGTAAGTATTAGGATTAGGGTAAGTGTTAGGTTTATGGCTAGGGTTATGGTTAGGTTAGAGTAAAGGTTAGTGTTTGAGCTAGGGTTAGAGCTAGGGCGAGGGTTAGGTTTAATTTTAGGTCTAGGGTTATTTTTAAGGTTATGGTTTGGATTAAGGTTAGTGTTATGGCTAGGGTTTTAATTAGGGTTAGAGTTAAGTTTAGGGTAATGGATAATATCACGTAGAGTTAGGGTTAGTGTTAGGGTTAGGGTATGGGTTAGGGCTAGTGTTAGGATTAGGTTTAGTGTAAGGCTTAATGTTTCAGCTAAGTTTAGAGCTATTGCTAGGGTTAGGTTTCGGGTTAGGTCTAGGGTTACATTTATGTTTAAGGTTAGGTTTTGTGTTAGGGATAGGGTTATAATTATGGTGAGTGTAAGGGTAATGGATAGGGTTAGAGGTAAAGTTTGGGCTAGGATTCAAGTTAGGATTAGAGCTAGGATTAGGGTTAGGTTTTAGGATGGGGCTAATGCTGTTTAGTGAAAGGGTTTTCCTTGAGCAAGGGTTCGGTCTAAGACATGGGTTAGGTTTAGGGTTAGTGTTAGGGCTATGATTATTGTTAGGGTTATGCTTAGGACTAAGTTTAGGGCTAGGTTTTATGTTAGGTTTCAGGCTATGGTTAGAATTATGAGTAATGTAAGAGCTAGAG
>NW_026006553.1:0-4806 GCF_001458135.2 Marmota marmota marmota
ACTCCAAAAAGAAATTGAATCTTCCCAACAAGGAGAAACAAGAGAGTTATTAATGGTCCTACTATCACCTCAGCAAAGAATGTTGATTGAGCCAAGTTAGTTGCAGAGCCTAGAAAGCACAAACCAGAACCTTCAGTTCAGATACACAGAATTAAAGTGTTTGTGCCTGTCAAGAAGCACACAACAGCTGGATGAGGTGGAGCATGCCTGTAATTCCAGGCACTTGAGAGAAACAGACAGGAGTATTTCAAGTTCAAGGCCAGCCTGGGCAACTTAGTGAGACCCTGTCTCAAAACTTAAACACGATCGACACTAGTATGGCAGTATGTAAAAAAGTGGATGTGTAACCGATGTGAATCTGCAATATGTATACGGGGTAAAAATGGGAGTTCATAATCTGCTTGAATCAAATGTATGAAATATGATATGTCAAGAGCTTTGCAATGTTTTGAATAACTAATAATAAAAAAATAAATTAAAAAATAAAATAAAAAATAAAATAAAAGAATAAGAAATAAGAAGCCAAAAAAAAGAACTCATTTTCAATTTTCATCTTAATAAATTAGTCTGTTGTATGTAAAAAAAAAAAAAAAAAAAGATTTGGTTTTGTAAAATCAAAAAAACTCCAAACCACATAGTTAATGCTACTAATCTATACACTTAAAAATACTTAAGATGGTAAATTTTATTATGTGTTTTTACCATAATAAAAATAAAATTTAAAAATAAATTTTAAAACAGTGGCTTAGAGGAGAAGGAGAGGGAAAGAGAAGGTACTAGGGAATGAAATTGACCAAATTATCTTAGGAACACATGAATGTAGCAGAATAAATCCCACTATTATGTGCAATTATAATGTACCAATAAAAATTTTTCAAAATAGTGAAAAAATGATGAAAATAAACCGAAATAAAAAGTGCTAGGGATATAGCTCAGTGCTGGGGAACCCCTGGGTTCAATCCTCAATACCACCAAAAAAATAAATAAATAAAATCCACAATACAGACAGGTTCAATACTCACGTTTTACAACTGTGTACATCCTAAAGTTAAAGGATCATTCCAGACCATGCATGTAGAATTATTTGAAATGGTTGTTCTTATAGCATATGTAAAGATTCAGATACACAAATTCAACATAATCAAGTAATAATTAATGGGCATTGTATATTTAATTTATCAAATGAAGCTAATCTCTGTCTATGAACATTATTCATGACATAACTTGTGTTTCTGCCAGTTTATATGTTGTGTGGGGAAGAGTGACAAGAAAGAAGAGAAATATCGGCATTGAGTTTGGACCTTGGGACAGATATATTTGTTCCTCCAGATCCTTGTTCACTCTCTTTACTCTATTTTATACCCTCCAAAAGCTGACTTGTATGAACTGTACAACTGTTTCACCTCACCCTGGGTTCCACTTGGTTCAACAGCAGCACTAGGAGGGAACACCATAGTGTAGGACAGAAGTAAATTGCTCCTCATTCCTGTGACTTCCTTCCCACCAGGTCACTGGGCTTGGGTGCCCTTCTTCATTCCTTTTTTCCTTCATCCAGGTTCTATTCACTCTTTCCTTCTTTTTCTGAGACAGAAGAGAGGGACCCAACACTTTTCAAGAGATGTGTTTTATTTTTATTTCATCTTTGATAGCCATGACTTCCCCGGATGCCTTGTGGCCAGCCACATTGACATCACACACCTGCTTCAGGAGACTTTTGCTTTACGACTCTGCCCTGCAGCCTCTCTGGCTTCCTCCATCCACTGCAGCCACTTTAGATATCCCCACTTCAGTCATGAGGTGCCACTGAGCTATCCATGACTAAACAGAAAGTCTACAGTTAGCCAGAAGGACACTGTATGTGAGTGAACCTGCCCTTTGTCTATGTAAGCAGTCTTCCTCTTAACCTATCACATCAGTCCATGTACTGCTTCCATTTATGCTGCAACATAAGACCTAACAAAGCCTTTTCAAATGGTCTTTCTCTTGCCTATTTATGATTTCTGTCTCAAGTAGAGCAGTCTAGTCTGAGCTGGTTCCCCTAAGAGCTGGTAATACTAAAGGCTGCTGGCACTGAAGGCAGCCAGCAGCCAGGTCTGGCAACTCTAAGGGCTGCAAGTAGCCAGAGAATGATTGGAAGCAGTGGAAAGCTGCCAGTGGCTCCTAGCTCAGGATCCCTGCTAACACCAAGAGCTGAAACCTGTTGGCATTCAAAGCTCAGAGCTGCTAACATTAAAGGAGATGCACTGGCCTCTTTATGGTTTCTATCCAAATTGAGCAAAAGAACCTTTGGCCGATTGGTAACATTTCCAGTTCACATCCCAAGGTGATTATGTCTCTCTGCTTTTTTTTTATTTTTATATGTTCATTATAATTGTATCAAATAGTGGAACTCATTATTACATATTTACAACTGCATACAATATTATAATCTCTTCAGCATCAGGTGCTCATTTCCTCTTGATTGTCTTCTATCTGTGTAAATAATCCCTATTCTAAGGTCATTAACTACCTAGTTTGCAATGTGCCATCTACTTCTTGCCTATATCCTGAGTAATAATGAATTTAGAATGAGATTAAGGATTATTGATCCTATAAACATTTAGAATTTGTTCTTAGCTCCTTTGAGATTTTTTCCTATCATTTCATCATGAAATGGTGCTTGGATTGGATGCTTGTATCAGAACCTGATGGTAAATTTTTTATAATTTATTGTATATCTATAATAGATCACTTTTATATTATTTGTTGAACTCAAAACACCTTATTATTGACTTCTTCTTCTTCCTTTTATTCCTCCTCCTCCTCCTTCTCTTCTTCTTCTTCCTATTATTATTAGTATTATTATTATTAGCATTGTGACTGTGTCCCTGACCCAGTTAACTGGGCTCCTGACCAAGCTGTGCCAATCAGAGTGCTTCCTCTGGGAATTTGGTATTAAGGCAAGAAAATTATAGATAACACTATGTGTGTAGAATGTAAACTTGAGAACCATCAGTGTTCATCTACCCTCTGTCATGGGATTTTGGATTCAGAGAAAGTCAATCTGCTGAGAAAGTAGAATGAACCAGATGTAATTGTTATAAATTGTAAGTATGAAAGAGAGTACCTTGAATTCCTGAAAGCAGTCTGCATCATAGTTGTAGTCTCTGGTCAAGGTCAGTTGCATGCCTGCCAAATTTGGGTTCTTCAATATATACACATACAATAAACAATGCCCCCTATTTTTCCTTATGCTTAGGATATATTGATTTTCATTACTTGTAACAATATCCTCTACATAATATTAACATAGTTAATAATGGATTCAATCATCTCAAATCATTTTTTTATCTCAAAAATGTCAACCTAAAGAATTCCTCCAAGATTCAGATTTAGATTAGGTGAATGACATCTGAGTAGTGGTTTCAAAATGCTAATATCGCGTTATGACAGTTCCCTTACAAAGACTGTTATTTATTTTTATCAAAATCCAACATAGAACACACTTACTGAAATACAAGAATTTGAAAACTCTGGATTACAACTGCTCTTTAGCCAAGAAATTCAATGGACAAGAGAAACGTAAGAATACCAAATGAACCATAGTCTATAGAAAACCGGAAATCTCATTTCCTCTTGTTTTTAAGACATCACCTCAGGAAGGCAGAAAGCTTAACCTTTAATAAGAAGACAGCATTTGAGTTTCCTAGGTTTAATAATAGATAGCATCTTTGCATAATGATTTTGTATGACATTCCCCAAATGTTCTACATCAAACAAATCATTTAACTTTTGCAATGACCACTTTATTATTGCTTTTATCCCTATTTTACAGATGACTCAACTGATAATATGAGGAATTTAAAAGCTTTGCTGAAGGAAATACACCCACTAAAGGCTGAGTTGTTGTCAAACCAGGACATTTCTCCTCCTCGAGTGTCTTACTCAGCTTTCGAACTGCCATGACCAAAAAGACCTGACAAGAACAATGTAGAGGAGGAAAAGTTTATTTGGGGGCTCATGGTTGCAGACATCTTAGTCCATAATGGTCAACTCCATTCCTTGGGGCCTGACATGAGACAGAACATCATGAATAGAAAGTGTGGCAGAGGAAAGCAGCTGGGGACTTGGCACCAGGAAACAGAGACCTCCACTCAACAAGGACAAAATATATACCCCAAAGACATGGCCCCAGGACCTACCTCCTCCAGTAATATCCTACCTGCTTTCAGGTACATCTTAGTTAATCTCTATTAGGGGGGTGGGTTAATATAATGATTAAGTGAAGGCTCTCACTACCCAATCATTTAATCTCTGAACTTTCTTGCATTGTCTCATATATGAACTTTTGTGGGATACCTAATATCTAAGCCCTAACACCCAGCACCCACCCACTCACCCAATGTGCTCAATGTTTCTCATATACCATATGCATGGTATATTTCTATCACAAAACTGTGTGTATGTGTGTGACAAGCCTAGGGAACAACAGCAATCTCAGGCAAAAGAAACATATCAGGTTCCAGAAATAAAACTGAATTTTGCATCACACTGTTTCTCAGGAAATACCCATTCTATCTATCTATACATACACACACACACACACACACACACATATACACACATAAGCACATATATATATATATATGTGTGTGTGTGTGTGTGTGTGTCTGTGTATATATATATATATATATGTGTGTGTGTCTATGTATATATATATATGTGTGTGTGTGTGTATGTGTATATATTTTATATACACATACACACATATATATATGTGTGTGTGTGTGTATATATATATATATATATATATATATATATATATAT
>NW_026006554.1:0-4805 GCF_001458135.2 Marmota marmota marmota
TCAGGACTAGAGTTCTTTCTATGAGCCCTTGAAGAGTGTGCATGGGGCTGGTGGCAACACAAGAAATCTGTTTTGAAAAATAAAGCAACTGGATGAAGTGGGCCCCCAAGGAGATGGTGAGGTGAGGATGGGGTTCATGTCCTAGTCCAGGGTGAGACGATGATTGCCAGGATCAAAGAGGCAGGGGTAGAGATGGAAAAGGGAGATTTGAGAAATATTTTGAAGTAAAAATAAACAACCTGATAATAAAAAAGGAAAAGAACTCAATGAAAAATTGTTTGAAAGATGCATGTATTTTAATAGGATTTACCTGCAATCCTCTAAGATCATTGCTATAAGGTCTCATGATCAGGATTAGCTGTACTTTTCCTAAGCAACTTGTTTAGTTTTAGGGTTTACACAAAGGGAATCATGAAGATAATGTTCCATCTCCACATGGGCTGCAGTGAGGCTCAGAGTGCAAATTGTCAGATCCACATTATGAGGGGAGAGGATTTCTAGCATACATTTTATATACTAATTTTGTTTTAGGATCCTTTTTTTAACCTCTTATCTTTATTTCAGCTCTCATTGTGTATATCTTTTCAGCCCCAACTTAAATTCTATAGGAATAATACAGGAACATAAAGAAATAAATCTAACTATGCCACCCTCAAGTAGAATGCTGGTTTTAGAATTCTAACCCTAGTTCATGTTTTGCCAGCACTATATAATATTCAAGATTGGGGTGCTCCCAGAGTGGCCTATATTATTGTACTTGAGAACACAGCTATAATTTTCTATGCCTCATTTTCCTCTGTTATCCAATGAGCAAAATTCCTGCCTCCTCAGGTGAATGCAATGTATAAATTAGATAATCCATGTGATGAGCTTAGCATATTGACTAGATAGTAAGTGCTCAGTAAATATTAACTCCATATTATTAGCTTTTGCTTTTCAACAGCTCCTTCTATGAGCTACATTTAGAGCAAAAAAACCCAAAAATCTAAAAGCAGAATTCATTTTGTTTCATTGAAAAATCCACTAGCACAGGACAACTAAGTGTTTTTTTGTTTTTTGTATTTTTTGTTAATACCAAGAAGGATTTTTAAGTCCACAGAAACCTAGAGGTGAAGATAAAGTAAAAAAGTAAAGATAGCAAGTTCAGGCAACTTTTCAAAAAAAAAAAAAAAGCTATAAAGAGAATGGTCAAGCTAGGGCGGAGGCTTAGTGTTAAAAAATAATTTAATTTTTGTGTGTTGTTTTTGTTTGCCTCTTATTTGTTTAACAATGTAT
This sequence comes from Marmota marmota marmota, assembly GCF_001458135.2. NCBI lineage: Eukaryota > Metazoa > Chordata > Mammalia > Rodentia > Sciuridae > Marmota > Marmota marmota. The sequence continues at coordinate 1,276 of NW_026006554.1, forward strand.
TTCTGTGTATCTTTTTTTTTCTTCTTTTTAAAATGAGTGAAACATGAAAATACACCATGACGGACAGGTACACGGGGTGAGGATAAGCTTAAATAAGCCCTCTATATAAGGAATTTAAAATGTAAGGAAATGAAAAATTAGGACCTAAAAGGACAATGGATGTTGACAAAGAAAAAAATGTTAGAAAGTACTTTGGGTTCTGCCTTATAAAACTATCATTTGGAATCTTTTTTTTTTCCTTAAAGAAGTCTTTAATAAATAAAGTCACATAAATGTTTCTTTCTTCTTATGTACATATAAATATCTTTTAATATATATAAGGGATACAGGCCTTAAAAGCTGTTCCTAGTAACCTGGACCAACTTTCCCACTGATTTACATTATAAAATTGTTCAGTCTTCTGTGGTTCAGTCCATGCTAGAGGTAGGGAGAGGAGGGAGTCTCCAGATGGAGTAGTTAGTTATAAATATAATATTTTAGAACCCTACAATTTTAATTTTATCCCAGGAAAGACAAAGCAAGTTTACTCTGTAAATGCAGGTGGACCCAAATGTGTGTATTGAATTTGTGTCTTAATTTATGCTTTGTAGTCCAATTTTTTTTTTTTGCTGATTGCATTTATTTAGCACAAGGGAGCAACACAGTTCTCCTGGGAAAAAAGAGAACTATGTTGATTAGTTTGTCTGTTTAGAACTATTAGAAAATGTTGTGCCTAGGAAACCAGTAAAAAGGGAATTCAATGATCCAAAATGAAGGCCTATATTGTAAATCAGAGCTTTGTTTCAGATGGATTTAAATAAAGCCATTGTTCGTTTATTTTATAAAGAGAAACTTTCCAAATGCCCTGAGCACAGTTTTGTTTCATTTTATGTGCACAGAGTCTATTATGTTCATATGTTTTAATGACATATTCTCATCTAATAAAAGTATGAGCATGAATTTCTTGTATACAGCATTAGTCAGAATGTTTCCATAAAAGCTTATTTAAAGAATAAAAAGTGACAATGCCTTTCAAGATCCAAACACACCATTCATATTATTTGTGCCTCAATTTCTGATTCCTTATCACTGGAAAGGCAAAAATTCAGCCATTAACTTGCAAATTGGAGCCAAGCATTCCCTTTAAAACAAAGCCATTGACTTTTTAAAGATCGTGGCTTTTAAAGGTCATTTTGGTGAATGGAGGAATGACATTTATTTTTTAAATAAAATGTTGTAAAAAAATTAAAGCGTCATGTACATTTTGCTTTTCTTTCATGGACAAGTTTGATTTTAAAAATTAAATTGTGTAACGTGTTTTCTTCCTTTAAAATCAGTTCTATTTAATTTTGAAGAGTATATGTGTAGGGAACAAAAAGAAAATATTTATAGGTGAAGGGTTGGGGCTGTGGCTCAGTGGTAAAGCACTTGCCTAGCATGTGTTACTCATTGGGTTCAAACCTCAGCACCATACAAATAAATAAAATAAAGGTATTGTGTACATCTACAACTAAAAGATGTATTTAAAAAAATTATAGGTGAGAGAAAATGAATATATATGTAAAACATATACTTATATTATTTATTATATATAATATATAAGCCATATATTATATGTACATATATAAAACTGAAATTCTGAAATTTGCATGTTATCTGCTTAATTCTCTCTTGTATATATTTGAAACTTCACCTGGTAAATCTTTAAATAAATGTAAAATCTTATAGCTACATCAAAGAGACTTTAAAATTGATAGAACTTTTACCATTAGGTTACATAATAGTAAGGAAAGGATAGGATAAAACAGGTTTTATTTACATCACCTATTCTAGTAAATTCTCAAGGTCCTAATAAATGAAATTATTTAAGATGTAATATCTACACACTCAGGTCATAGTATATTCGTTAAATTCATCAAATATTTTTCCCTTTTCACTCACTTCATTGACTCAACAAACAGTGGACTAAACACCAAAGGGATAAAAATGAAAAGAATTTTCTCTTTCTTCCACCATCCTGAGCAAAGGCAGACCTGCAAGCAACCTAACAACGCAGAGGAGTCACTATTACGATAGAAGTCAGTGCACTGTGCTGTAAGCAGCATGGCAGAAACCACCATCCACACACCTTATTGAATTAGCCCCAAAGGCATCACACAAGGAGAGTTGGAAGAGAACTCTGTAGCCACTTTTTGTCCAGAAGTCAAGTGAGAAGAAAATGGAAGAAGAATATTTCAGGTCAGGGGACCAGCAAGTCAAAAGGTAGGAGTCTTAAGGAGGCATAGCATATTCAAGAAAGTGCAAGTAATTATATATGCATGTATGGAGCAAGAAAGGACTCAACTGAAGTCATAACATGACTCCCATCTACAGGATCAGGCAGAAGCTACCCTCTTCAGAACTTTGCCTGTGGGTCAACCTTGCTTGCCTTCTTCTCCTCCCTAGTCTTCTTTCTTTCCCCATTCTTCAAGTGTGTCCCCTAAGAGCAATTCCTTACTAAATTCCTGTGCATAAATTTTCCTGTTAAGATCTGCTTTCTGGAGAATCTTCCCTAAGTGGTTAACAAGAACATCTTCAGCAACAGTTCCAGATGAAACATCATGAGCAATATATTACATCTGTAATGTATTGACAGAAAGGACAGAGACAAAAGGAAGGGGAAAGAGGTATTTAAAAGGTACTGATTAAACATGGGAAAAGGTAGAAGAAAACAAACCTTGTTGATTGACTGTATGTCCTCCTCTGAGAAATGTCTGTTCAGGTCCTTGGCCCATTTGTTGATTGGGTTGTTTGTTCTCTTATTGTCTAATTTTTTGAGTTCTTTGTATACTCTGGATATTAGGGCTCTATCTGAAGTGTGAGGAGTAAAGATTTGTTCCCAGGGTGTAGGCTCCCTATTTACCTCTCTTATTGTTTCTTTTGCTGAGAAAAAAACTTTTTAGTTTGAGTAAGTCCCATTTGTTGATTCTAGTTATTAACTTTTGTGCTATGGGTGTCCTATTGAGGAATTTGGAGCCCGACCCCACCGTATGTAGATCGTAGCCAACTTTTTCTTCTATCAGACGGCGTGTCTCTGATTTGATATCAAGCTCCTTGATCCATTTTGAATTCACTTTTGTGCATGGCGAGAGAAAGGGATTCAGTTTCATTTTGTTGCATATGGATTTCCAGTTTTCCCAGCACCATTTGTTGAAGATGCTATCCTTCCTCCATTGCATGCTTTTAGCCCCTTTATCAAATATAAGATAGTTGTAGTTTTGTGGATTGGTTTCTGTGTCCTCTATTCTGTACCATTGGTCCACCCGCCTGTTTTGGTACCAGTACCATGCTGTTTTTGTTACTATTGCTCTGTAGTATAGTTTGAAGTCTGCTATCGCTATACCGCCTGATTCACACTTCCTGCTTAGCATTATTTTTGCTATTCTGGGTCTTTTATTTTTCCATATGAATTTCATGATTGCTTTCTCTATTTCTACAAGAAATGCCGTTGGGATTTTGATTGGCATTGCATTAAACCTATAGAGAACTTTTGGTAATATCGCCATTTTGAT
>NW_026006555.1:0-4804 GCF_001458135.2 Marmota marmota marmota
CCAGGCCCCACCCCCTGAAGGACACAGCCCCAGTGACCTCACTTCCTCCCATAGGGCCCCACCTCCTGAAGGGCATGCCTCCCAGTGACCTCACCTTTTCCCACCAGGCCCCATCCCCTGAAGGACACAGTCCCAGTCCTTTCTCACTTTCTCCTACCAGGCCCCATCCCTGAAAGTTCCACCCCTCCTGAGAGCACCAGGCTGGGGACCAGGCCTTCCATATGTGGGCCTTTGGGGACTTTAAAGACCTAAAGGGCAGCACTATGGTGCTGCTGCTTCTCTATATAATGCCCTCATCATTCTGTATCTGCTACTGAGAAACCTCGGCCACTCCTCGTCACTCCAACTTGTACCTTCAGGCAAAGCTGTCACAAGCCAAATTTGGGTTTTAATTTCCAGACCGTTGACATAGTCATGTTGATAGAAGCATCTCCTTTGGGAATGTTTTTGAAAATTCTTAAACACTATGCTAATACATATTTAATTTATGATATATTAAATAAACATTAATAACTTCAACATATTTAACACATTTTAAAAATGATACTTATTCTTTTAACTCAACATTTAAAAATGTTTTGGTAATATATTTTTTATGGTATTCAAACTTACATTTTACTCTTTAAAATTTAATCTAGAGCTGAAGATGTAGCTCAGTGGTACAGCATGTGCCGAGCAAATTTTGAGGCCCAGGACTTAAAATTAACAAGTTAATCAAAAACTTAATCTTATCAATAATCAAGCTTGATTTTAATATAACTTCAGCTGTCTACCTCTTCATTAACAAAATATAGTAGTAGCATCCAAATGTTTAAAATAAGGGAAAAACCTTATATTATTCATATTTCAAATGATAAAACTCATTTAAAATGAAATTCTGCTATAAGTACCCAAAACTGGTTTTTAATAATTTAATTCCCTTGAAAATTATGAATTCAAGCAAGTATGTACACATGAACACAAACACATCTTTCCTGTTTAGACACATTGTAAGAAAAGGGAGGAATGCTCTGAGAAAATCGAAAATATGTAATTCACTCATTATGGCTGAAATAAGCTGGTACTTTGAAGGAAAAAAGGTCAAATGATATACTGAGATGAAAACAAGTTCATATTTTTGAACATTTTTTTATTCATATAATAATTCTTTGGGATAGTTTAGTCTTTCTGTTTGTCCTGTAGAAAGTCCAATATTATGATATTTCATAATGTAGGCTATTTAATAATACAGGATACTTCTTAATACAGAACCAATAAAATTTGTAGAGAAATTACTGCAAAGACAGATCCTGAAATGCACTGGGAAAAGATTAATGCTTTGATTGTTTCCATTTTGTTCACTTGCAACGAGCTCTGTGCCATACAAGGGTGATAGCTTGAGTGCCTGCAGTGTGTGGGACAGGTGGACCGATGCACGCTGGACACACCACAGACATGGTGCACTCGTGAGAAAGGTCCCCTGTGTTCGGACCAGCAGAGACAGCGAGCGGGAATCCTGAAGACCTGCACTTGTCTTCCCAAAACCCCACACTTTGGGCAGAGGGCATCCATGGATGCTGAGTAGGAGGGCAGGTTGGCACCTCTGGAAAGGCGGGTTCCTCGTGTCCTCCTTGGTCTTGCTGTCGGTAGAGGCTCCAGGAGCATGGATTTGCTTCCCTGTCAAATTGGACGTGCTCCTGCAGCAGGCCAGAATGTGCCGTCCTTCCTTGCTGACCTCCTGGGGTGTCTGAATGATTAAACACCTCACCTTCCTCTAGCAGGAAAGCACCTCCTGGGAATGAATGGTACGTGCACCTTATATCTCTGTTGTTTATTATTGTGATGGTTTGGGATGGAATCTTCTAGACCAAGTTGCCTGACCTTAGCTTCTCTCTCCACAACCTCCTGTGGTAGACTGTTACACATGACTCCCATGCTCCTGGTGCATGAGTGAGCGAGACCAGAAAGAACCTCCCTCCCCACCTATAGAATCATGGAAAGCACTTCATCATGATGACCTGAAACTCCCACATCGGGGTGAGTTGTTACAAAGTAAGAGACACATAGAGCACATAGTACATAGGAAGAGGTTTCTACCTTAACAAAATCCTGAAATATATGCTGCTGGCTTTGGGAACAGCCATCAAGTATAAGCTGGAAAACATCATGAAGCAATTTGCACGACTGTCCTACAGTAAAGTGAAAGACAGAACTAGACACAATGAAGTTGTGGGCTTAGCCAAAGCTCTTCCAAAGGCTGGAGTGGCTGTTGGTTTCGCATAGCTGTGCCGGATGAAGAATGGAAGCGGGACGGAACTTGGGAAACAACGTTTAACTCCCCCAAAAATGTAGAAAAAATAAAGATAGTCCAGGCCTTGGTGGGTTGAGGAGAATTGACAGTCCCAATCTCTGCAGCCAACAGATTCTGAAATAAGAATGCACAGGGAAGTTAGATGAGGGCTGTGGTCTGTAGAAGCCCTGATTGGGACTTGGGGAGGTTGAAGGCAGTCCTAGAGACCTGCCATCCCAGCAGACAAATGCATTCTGGAATGCTAGGGGTGTGTCCACAACATCCCATGCAGAGAAGGAAACCTGGCTCACAGCGAGTCATTCAAGTGGCATCTGGAGCACAGAGTAAGCCCTGCTTAGAGTCACTAGGTACCCCCTGCATTAGGTACCGTCTGCGTGGAGTAAAAGGGGCCTAGGCAGTACAAAATGAGCACGCGTTGGAGGATGTTCCTTGAGCAGTAAGAACATGGGAAAACTGGTCAGCTCTTTGAGTCATGCAGATGGGTCACTTCCTAAGAAAGAGGAAGGCTCTCTCTGCAGAAGGAGTAAGGAGAGAGCCTCTGCTATGGAGCAGAATGGGCTCTGCTCATGGAAAGTTCTGGGGCTTTGATGGAAGCTCTGAAAGTACCAGTCCTGCTGGGTTCCAGAATTTCTGTGGGCCTATGTGCCTCTTCTCCCACCTCCACTGGTTGTCTGAGTAAGAACTGTTTTATTTCTCTGCAGGATGTCTTAGATTACCTATTTTTTTTAAGGGAGAGAAGAGAGAACATTTTTAATATTTATTTTTCAGTTTTCGGTGGACACAACATCTTTATTTTATTTTATTTTTTATGTGGTGCTGAGGATCGAACCCAGTGCCTCGCGCATGCCAGGCGAGCGCGTTACCGCTTGAGCCACATCCCCAGCCCAATTTCCTATTTTATCTCAGATGAATCTGCACAGTTGGTGGGTTTTGAGTACTGGTCAACTGGACAACTCATATCTGACTTCTGTGTGTAGTTGTCCAAACTGTTGTTCATAATATTTTAAAGATGGTGATGGTTATACTTTCTGCTCTACTTATTATATGGGTTTGGTCTTGTTTTCTTGTCAGTCTTGATAGAGGGTCATCAATTTTATTGATCTTTCCAGAGAGCCACCTTTTGGCTTTCCTGGTGCTGGGCTGTGGCTTTCTGGGTTCTGTGTCATCGAGTTCTGTACTTGGGTTTATTATTTCCTTTCTTCTGCTGCTTTGGACTTATTGTTCTTTCTCTGCTTTTTTACAGTAAATGTTTCAGTTATTGACTTCCGGCTTTGTTTTCTAATATGTAAGCATTTAATGCTGTCAGTTTCCCTCTGAATAATGCTACTGTGGCATCCCACAAAGGTTAGTATATTGTGCTTTTTATTCAGTTCAAAATGTTTCTTTAGCTGAATCATTCAGTGTATTGTTTAATTTTTAAGTCTGGCTGAATGTCTCAAGGGGGCAAAATTGCGACATATACAGTTGAGAGGAGAAATAAAGAATGTCCACGTGCTTCTGCCCCTTTCAATGCTTTATTCATTCAAATTACTCAATACAATTTCACTCTATAGGTTCTTAATCAAGAAAATGACAATCCTTAATGCTAGGTACTGCAATAGACATAATCAATTCACACCAAAAAATTCTAGATTAATTAATTCACAGCAAATAATTCTAGATCAATTCTAAGCACTGCAAAACACTTAATTATGATAGGCTAATGACAGACATTTACTCTGCATGCTAAGTTAAAAAGTCTCAAGCCTTAGGCTTTAAGTCCAGCAGATGCGCACTCACTCAGACCACGGTGATCAGGTCCGGAACCAAGGCCAACTTTTCCTGGCGTAGAGTGGACGACCAGTTGAGGAGAGGGTCATAGGGAGAAGTTTCGGCTCTCACCAAGGTCCAGACAAGGCGGTAGAGTCTGAGAGCAGTGAGGATCACGCAGAGGCTCAGGAACGATGACAAGTGATGGGACGTCAGGTCCTCAGCAGGCTCTCCAGCTCGAGTGCATCCTTGTTTCGGCTGCTGAATCCCCGTTCATCAGCTCTATTATTTATACTAAATTTTGGGGCTTTTTGACTTTTCAATCGTATCAGCCTCCACTGGATTTCTCAGTGACATCATTTACCCTGGGGTCAGAAACATCTGGTTGGTGGTCTCCACCCTGATCTTCTCGCCTTTCCCTCTTATCAGGCGAGGACAGCCTGCCAGGGGCTTCACTCTGTTATCAGGGAGAGCGGAAGTGACTTGTTTGAGACTACACTGGAGGGATCTGTGGGTGTGCCTGGTGAAATTACAGGTTTTGAGCTGGAGTTTTTAAAATGGAGTTGCTTAGACTCAGGCCTAAGGCCATCCTCACACTGAGGGTCTTGCAATCTTTCTGTTGTTGATTGCTTGTTTAACTCACTATATGGCCAGGGGAGTACTTTATATGAGTCCACTTTTTTTAAACTTTCACACGGCTTCTTTTGCGATCCAGGTTTGTGCTCTTGAAGACAGTATCATGAGCACTTGGATAGAACGTGAATT
>NW_026006556.1:0-4804 GCF_001458135.2 Marmota marmota marmota
ATATATATATATATATATATATATCTTTTTTAATATATTTGTTTCTGTAAAGTGATTTGAATAATTTTTATTCTATTACTTTGTGTTTTATTAGATTTTCCAGATCTGAAATGAAATATTTTTGCAGTTTTATCAAATTTAGAATCCGTAAAATGCTTAAAATGTCCAACATACTCTTTATGCATGTAATAGTATTATGCACATCTATTTAGATTTTTTAGTGAGTACCAAATATTGCATTCAGAGGCACTCATCCATTGTGCCATGTCACCAGCCATATTTTGTATTATTTTGGAGACAGGGTCCTATTGAGTTGCTTTGTTCCTCGCTTTTGCTGAGGCAGGATTTGAACACTCCATCCTCTGGTCTCAGGCTCCAGAGCCACTGGGATTAAAGGTGTGTGCCACATGGTTGGCTTAGAATTTTAAGGTATAGATTTGATTGTAAAACCCTTGATGTGAAAGAACTATTTGCTGTCCCTTTAAAACCTTCAGTTTGCAATCTAGATTTGACAAGTACCCCAGTAGACGCAACAAACTTGTAGATGTTTTCAAGTGGGAAGTTTGATCACTAGATAAAAAACTAGAAATTAAGATGAATTGATCATCAATGCATCTCTAAACTGAAGAGTAGTCTCTGGAGAGGAAAGCACGATGGTTACCATTGTAAATTAATGCTCTCTCTCTCTCACTGTCACCAATTTTTTTTTTTGGGGGGGGTATTGGGAATTGAACTCAGGGCTAATATATCGCTGTGTTACAACTCATTTTGAAATGGCCTCACTGAGGTGCCCAGGCTAGCCTTGGACTTAGTGTCCCTTTGCCTCAGTCTCCCCAACAGCAGGAATAGTTGGCATGTGGCACTGCACTGGGGTTTCCTGTTGATTTTATTTTAAATAACAATGGATGAATTATTTCTGATTATTACTGTAGAATGTGCATCCATCTTCTGAAAATATGAAGGCACTCTGATGTTCAGAACTGATTCTGAGAAATATTATTTTCTTTAATGAGAAGTAATAGAAATTTTCTTTTTAATTTCTTATTCAGTCCTTGGGCTAAAACTCAGGACATTACAAATGCTGGGCAAGTGCTCTCCCACTGATTACACTCCCAGAATTTATATTCTAATTTTCAATTTAAAACTTAATTCATTTCTTATAATAAGGATTGAACACAGGGTTGCTCTACAACTGACTTACATTTGCAACCCTTTATTTTTATTTATTCTGAGACAGTATGTCAATAAATTGCTGAGGTTGGTCTCACACTTTTAATCCTCCTTCCTCAGCCTCCAAAATAGCTGGTTAAGAGGTGCATTGATACATCCCACTTTCATTTTCTTTTTTGAAATATATTGTTTAATTATGGTTTGAAGCATAAATTCACCTGTTTGTAGTTTCAGGAGTTGTAAGTTGAAGCCAACAGTGATCAAGTCAAGCAATCTTCAAATGAAGTAAACTTAATTTTAGTTGTCTTTAGAAAAGTACATCTATGGGTTGAGAGGTGGAAAGCATAGACATATGTCATAAAGACTGTCTTTACATTTACTATAGTCATTGAATCAGAGAGGCAGAGAGAGAAAGTGAGAGAGAGAGAGAGAGAGAGAGAGATTTTATATGGGTATCCAGAGCAAACACATAATGTAAGTAAGTCTGAAATCATCCTAAACTTTCTTTGTCCCAGTATTAAACTTGCCCAAATTAATGAGAAAGTTGTTTTTTTTTTAAATCTAGATCATGCTCATCTCATTTTGTCATTTGTGTCATAGAAGAAACTCAACCTGTCTATATTTTTTATATCTAGATTTGTATTGCAGGAATTTAATAGAAAGATTATGCATGACTCAACTGAAAAAGCAGTGACCAAATCCCTTTTATAATTGTAATTTTCTCTTCAAGATAGAAAGATAACACTCTCTTTTCTCCCTCTTTCCTCTTGCTCCACCCTCTATATTTTTGGTTTCAGAATCATGGATTCTCATGCCTTGCAAGACTTCTAGAATGCACTCACATGCTCCATTTGCGTGAATTACTTCTTAGAACCCATCACCATAGACTGTGGACACACCTTTTGCCGACCCTGCCTCTACTTCTGCTGGGAGGCAGCCCAAACACCCAGGTGCTGCCCTGAGTGCAGAAAAATAGCAGAGAAGACAGACTACAGGACCAATAATGCCCTCAAGAAGCTGGTCTCTCTCGCCAGACAGGACAGACTTCGCTCTGTCAGCAGCTATGGGGAGCAGCTCTGCAGGAGAAACAGGGAGACAAATGGGCTCTTCTGGGAGGTGGACAAGAGCCTGCTCTCTGCACCCTGCTCTGAATCACCAGAATACCTGGTTCATAGCTACAGCCCAGTTGCCTGCATGGCAGAGGAGAACAGGGTGAGTGATGTAATCTAGAACCTGTAGGGTCCAGATCAAAGAGAAGGATGAAGACTCTTGATAATGAGGCTGATAAGCATGAAGATGGTAGAGGTGGTGATGTTTCCATGAAAATGTGCTGTATAAATGCTGATCAATTTGACACTAAAATCATAAATAGGTTGAATGCTCATGAAGGGAATTTTCTCTAGAAATATTATCCAAATAACAGGGCATGGTGGCTATGCCAATAATTCTAGCTCTTCAGCAAATGTAGGCAGGAGGATGCTAAGTTTGAGGCCAACTTGGGCAGCTTAGCAAGACACTCTCCTTCTTTTCTTTTTTTAAAGGGCTGGGATATAGTGCAGAGGTAAATTATTGACTACTATGTGTGAAAGTTTTTTGTTTTTTGTTTTTTTTTTCAGTATCCAGTACTGAAAAACAAATTAAAAAGTAAATATATTGTCCAAATGTGTGAAATTGGGCAGCAGTACAGCAGATGGCTAGCACTAGGAACATGAACTTCTGTTACTGAAGCCTAAACCCTTTTATAGTGAGACTATATAAAAACTGCTTTCTTGGAAAATAGACTGTATTATTTATGGACTCCTTTAAAAATCTTATTTTTTCTTCTACTTTACCCAATAGTAAAATTAATTTGGACTATTTTGTAAAAATTGACTCTTTAAAACTCAAGATTACTGTTCTATAAAACACTGCTTTATTCTAGCACACAAAAGATGAAACCTACAAGACTGTCTTCTCAATCACTAAAGCCTATGGTAATTTTGCAGGAGAAAATTGTAAAGAAAATGGATCCTTTATGGCAAAAGACTCAGGAGATTCAAGATAATCTAAATAAAGAAATTAGAAAATCTGAGTCCTTTGTGGTAAGTTTGAAAAAGTTTTATTTTTATGCAGATTAAAATGATGCTATCAGCTAAATTGGAGCTAACATTGAAGGATAGTGTGTTCCTCTCAGACAAGGCAGTGACATCTAGTAATATTAAAAATGTAGTGACCAACACAAGCTAGTGTGAAGAATACTAGCATTTAGGGTGAATGAGGTATGACTGTTTTTTCTTGTACAACTTTGGAGATTTGGATAAATCTTCCCAGACACTGAGAATAAAACAGTCTTAGTGCTAGAGTCAGAATAGAAATAGATTTTCAGCTATTGGCAAAGTGGAGTATTTTTTAAATTCACAAAACAGTGTGTATAAAAATATTTTAAAATATGTAGAAGAATCAGACAAAGGAACAAAAATAAAAGAGAAGATTCAGGTAAAGAAGAAATAATTCATTAAGAACACTGAAGTGGCATCCTAGGGAGATAGGCTGGGATCCTGCAGAGGTCTTGATTTAATCAGGAGAGAGACAAGAAGCAGAAAGTCCAGTAGACAGTACTAGTAAATATTTAAGACACTTTGCAGGCATCAGGTGGAAAATACATGAAGTACTTGATTGATGCTAAGACAATAATATTTGAAGTTTTACATTTTCTTTTGAATGTAATCTTTTTTTAATGAATATATCTGCAGGACTATGTAGTTTTAAGGAGGAACATGATCAAAGTTCAATATCAAATGATGCATCAGTTTCTCCTTGAAGAGGAGAGATTTCAACTGCTGACACTAGAAAGAGAAGCACAGGAAATTTTACAGCAACTCAGAGACAGTGCAATCAAAATGGCCCAACACAGAGAAAAGCTGAAGGAAATATACAGAGAGCTGATTGAGTTGTGCCACAAATCTGACATGGAGTTGCTCCAGGTGACCAAGGAGGGTTCTTTCTGAGAGAGAGGAATTCTTTTCTGGGCAATGTTGTCTTCAGACCCCACTGTGCTGAGCTGAGTGACAGGATATCCTTTACACCCATCATTGTCCAATCACTTGTCTCTGTATATTCTGTTAATCTTGAGAGACTATAAGTCATTTAGAAGGTAAACAAGACAAAATTATTGTATCATTAAGACTATGATACCCACAGTGAATTATCCAAAACTCAGTGATCATAGGAAAGTTAATTTTGTTGAGGAAATATTCAGTTTATGTTTCCCAACTCCATTATCACACTCTGTTCTACTGCCCCAAAGCAGCTGAGGCTTTGCTCCTCTCTTAGACAAGATGTACAAATTTTTTTAATCAATTACAATGCACTATTTTTCAAATAGGTCACTGTTTAGTTTTAATTTTCAGAGATGGTCAAATTTGTTTGGGGAACTAAGACAGGAGTCAAGTGACACTGGAAACTATGTCCTGTTGCATCAGTGCACAAATCCGTTGTAAGCTCCATCCTTCTCTGTGCACACCAAGGCTGTCTTTCACATTTAATTTTGGCTTTGGTATTAACATAATCTAATGTGATTACTCAAAAAAAAGTTACACACACACATAAACACTCATACACACACACACACACACACACACACACACACACACAA
>NW_026006557.1:0-4802 GCF_001458135.2 Marmota marmota marmota
TCTCTCTCTTGCACTTCTCTCTCTCTCTCTCTCTTGCATTTTCCTCTCTTTCTCTCTCTTGCATTTTCTTCTCTCTCTCTCTTGCACTTTTTTTCTCTCTGTCTCTGTCTCCCTATCTCTCTGTCTCTCTCTCTCTCTCTCTTTCTCATTCTCTCTTGCATTTTCCTTCCTCTCTCTCTCTTTTTTGGGTTAATCAGACATTGTCATAGTAAAGGTCTCTTGGTTGCTCTGAGTATAGTGGTCACGTTTTCTTTAGTGATAATGAAAATGCAAAGTGAAATTAACAATAGTAAAAACATATTTAGCTTGTATATAATTTTGAACCTTCGCTGAGTTATACATTATATTTTCTTTTTGAGACCACAGTAATGTTCTTAATAAAATTAATCTTTGAATATAACTTTAAATTAAATAAAATCTGGCCTACTTTGAAGTTATTTTGATATGATGTAAGGTGGGAGGCAGAGCCTTATCTCAGGTAAGGCTCTTTACAAATCTTAGGTAAAGTGTTTTAGTTCTAAAGTTGATATTTGTTTCTCTTTTTAGACATCATTTTATAAAGTGTACTTATATTGTTTCCTGACTCTGTAGGAATGATAGTAGCACAATATCACATAATCTGGAACATTAATTAAGGAAAGGCTGAGAGCCCTTAACATTTTTTTATGTGTTAAGTGCCAAAATATTTTATAATATGGCTGGCAAAAAGACATGGGACAAATGACAAACAGCAATAAGATGCTGGAGAAACGATAAACAGCAAAACAGACACAGGACAAGCAACAATCGCTGAGATCACACAGGGACACCTCTAATGGGCAGAGACTATGCAAACAGAACAAAAGAACAAATGGCTGGTGAACTGACACTAGACAAATGACCGATAGCAGAAACATTGGAGAAATGACAAACAGCAGAACAGACACAGGACAAGCGACTATAGCTGAGGTCACCCAGAGAGAATTTTAATGGGCAGAGACCACGTTCGTCCTGCCCCCAGACAGATGAGGCCCAGAAGGGAGGCCTCCCTTGGGACAGAGACATCATCTCATCTTGCCCCCAGACAGATGAGGCCTCCCAGGGAGGCCTCCAGTGGATCCCAGATACAGATAAATGAGGTCACACAGGGAGACCTCCAGGGAGACAGGGAGACAATATCTCGTCCTGTCCCGGGGAAGGTGTAAGCGACTGCGTCCAATCTAACCTTTTCCCCCAGAGAATAGTCGACTCACCAGAACTGACAGGCCAGCAGGAGGCTTTTCAGAGCATCCTAGGACAGATTGGAGTCATCCTTACAGTGAGGCTGAGGAACATCTCTCAGGAGCTCCCCTCTACTCTGGGGCCAAGGTCCAAAGGCCCGTCGTTGGAGGCAAATTTGGTGTGAGGTTAGGGCAGAAATGGATCCCGAACGAGCCCACAGATGTTATAGATAAGAAAGCTTCAACCCAGGGTTTCATAAACTGACTTCCAGACCACTCAAGTATAATCGGATCAAGCCTTTATTAAAGCACACAGGTGACAGCTAACCAGAACATAAAGTTGTTAACCATATCAGCCCCGAACCATTGCAAGGGCACTCATTATGAGCCTGAAAACTGCAAAAGAGATGTTCAGGGGGTCTAGCCAATGCAAGCAAGCCAGGTTACAGAAGTGGGACAGTGCAGTCAAGTGGAAGGAAGATTAACCAAACACAGTTAGCCCAGTCACCCCATTACAGAAACAGATACCTGTTACCCTAGTTACAGAAACAATACCCCATTAGGTATTTTGTGTTCTTAAAGGTTTCTATAGCAAAAGAAAAAGAACATTTTGCCCCAGTTATGACTCTTCTTCTTGGCAAGTTGTTGTACAGGATGAAGTCATAAAACAAAATGGAGTCACATTAGCTCTTACTATCACAGAAATATGAAAAAGGTGAATCCTGCCCAGTATCATAGAAATTAAAAATAAATAAATAAATAACTGTAACCCTAACACTAGGTCTAAACCTAGTCCTAAAACTAAGTCTAACCCTAAACCTAATCTGTTTATAGAACCTTTGATCATAGAAGTTTCGAAACTGGGAAGTCTAATGAGGCAAGCCTAGAGATGAATCGTGGGCAGTTTCAAAGAAATTTGACAAAATAATTGGGGGAACTATTTCAGTACATGCATATTTCCCTGTTTTCTCCTAAAGTGTTCTCAGATAAATCTGTATTGCATGCTTCAGTTTATTACTAATTTCACAAGGAACAAACAAGAGAGGGCGCACAGAGAACTGATTGAGGGTGTGAAGTTTCAAGCAGTTAGCACCAATTTTGTTTGATTTCCAGCTCCATGTCCGTTTACCCATGTAGGACAAAATGAAGTGAATCCACAAAATACAAATTGTTCCTGTCAGCAAAGAATTCAACCGAGAAGGCCGAAATCTGGGGAACAGTAAGGTTAGGTAAAAATGTATCCTACTCAGTATCAAAGAAATTTGAACAAGACAAACTCTAACCCTAACACTAGACCTAACTCTAAACATAAGCCTAACCCTAACATGTTTAGAAAACCTTTGATCATAGAAGTCTCAATGTTATTGAGCCTAGTGGGGCAAGCTAACAGATGAGTCTTGCCAGTATCAAAGAAATATGACCAAATGATTGAGGGAGGTATTTCAGTACATGCATATTTCCCTGTTGTCTCCTAAAATGCTCTTGCATAGTGTTGTTTTTGCATGCTTCATCTTTGGGATACTTTCACAAGGATAAAATCAGAGTGTCCTCACAGAGAACTGATTGAGTGTGTGAAGTTTCAAGCAGCTAGCAAAAATCCTGTTTGACTTCCAGCTCCATTTCCATTTTCCCATATAGGTCAAAATGAAGTGAAACCTTAAAATAAAAACTGAAATACTGAAAGCAAACCAGTGAACCCAGAAGGCCTAAACCTGGGGAACATTGTAAGGCTAGGTAAAAGATAAATCCTGCCTAGCATCAAAGAAATTTGCACAAAACTACTGTAAACCTAACACTAGATCTATCCTTAATCTTAACCGAACAGCTCACCCTAGCCTGTTTAGAGAACCTTTGATCATAGAAGTCCCAAACTAAGGGAGCCTAGTGGGGAAAGCTAACTGATGAATCCTGCTCAGTATCAAAAAAATCTGAGCAAATAATTGAGGGAAGTGATTCATCACACTCATATTTTCTTGATTTCTCCAAAATGCCCTGGGATAAAGTTGCTTTGCATGTTTCAGCTGAGGGCAACATTCACAAGGAACAAACCAGAGAGTGCCCACAGAGAACTGAATGAGTGTGTGCAGTTTCAAGCAGCTATCACCAACCCTGTTTTATTTTGTGCTCTATTTCTCTTCCACAAAATACTTCAAAATAAAGGAAAACCTTAAAATACAAACTGTTCCTGTCAGCAAACGATTGAACAAAAATGCCCAAACAAGGAAACATTGTGAGGCTAGGTAAAAGATGAATCCTGCACAGCATCAAAAATACATGAACAAAACTGACTCTAACCCTAACACTAGGTTTAAACCTAGCCCTAACCCTAACCATAAACCTAAGCCTAATCTTTTTAGAGAACCCTTTATCATAGAAGTACCAAATTAACGGAGCCTAGTGGTGCAAGCTAACAGATGAATATTGTGCAGTATCAAAGAAATCTGACCTAATAATTTGGGTAGGTAGATCAGTACATGTATATTTCCCTGTTGTCTCCAACAATACTTTCAGATAAAGATGTTTTTGCATGCTTCAGCTTTGGGAAACTTTCACAAGGAAGAAACCAGAGTGCCCACATAGAACTGATTGAGTGTGTACAGTTTTAAGCAGCGAGCACCAGCCCTGTTTGATTTCAAGTTCCATTTCCATTTACCCATATAGGTCAAAATGAAGGAAACCTTAAAACACAAACTGTTCCTGACACTGAACCATTGAAGGGATAAGGCCCAAACCTGGGGAAAATAGTAAGACTAGGAAAAAGACGAATTATGCCAAGTATCAAATGAATTTGAACAAAACTCATTCTAACTCTAACACTAGATCTAACCCAACCCCAACCTAATTCTAACCTGTTTAGAGTACCTATGATCATAGAAGTCCCAAACCTGGGTAGCCTAACAGTGCAACTTAACAGATGAATCTTGTGCAGTATCAAAGAAATTTGATGAAAAATTGGGGGAGGTATTTCAGTACATTCATATTTCCCTGTTTTTTCTTAAAGTGCTCATGGATAAATTGTTTTTCATGCTTCAGCTTAAGGAACTTTCACAAAGAAGAATCAAAGAGTGCCAACAAAGAGCTAATTGAGTGTGTGAAGTTTTTCATGCAGCTAGCACCAACCCTGTTTGATTTCTAGCTCCATTGAATTCACACCTATAGGCCATAATGAAGTGAAACCTAAAAATTCAAACTAATCCTGACACTGAACCATTGAACCTTGAAGGCCCAAACTTGGTGAGCCTCCTAAGGGCAGTTCAAGGATGAATCCTGTACAGTATCAAATTATTCAAACCAAAAAATTTTGAAGCTCTTTCAGTACATATGTATTCTGCTGGTTCCTAAAGCATTCAGAGATAAAGCTGTTACTTTCTATTTCATCTTATGTCTACTTCCATGGCAAACATCAGATTATGCTCACTGAAAATTGATGGAGTGTGTGTATTTTCAAGCTGCTAGCCCAAACCCTGTTTTATTTCCAGCTTCATTTCCTTTTACCCCTATAGGGCTAAAAGAAGAGAAACATGAAAAATGAAACTGTTCCTGAAGGCAAAACCTTTATGTAGGAGGCCCAAACATTTGGAGTATAGTCAAAATAGGAAAAAG
>NW_026006558.1:0-4801 GCF_001458135.2 Marmota marmota marmota
AGGGAAGGAAGGAGGGAGAGAGCGAGAGAGATATGGAGATAGAGAGAAAAAGTTCTTATTAAAAATCTCTTCCAAAAATGCCAATTCATGATTACTTTAGTATTCTGAATCATCCTACCACATTTATCATTATTTGGAAGTGACCAAATGAAAGAATATACAGAAAATTCCTGTTCAGGCTTTGAATAAATGCAGTTGAGATAAATTGTAAACCATCATGAAAATGAGTATCTTCTAACCTCAGAGCTGCAAATAAATAATAAAGAGACATGATTACTTCAGTAGAGATTTTAAATAGAATAAGAATTCTTTGTCATATCCAGGAAGAAGCAGACAGGAAAGAATAGAAAAAAGCAAAAACTGAAAACATGGCTTTGTTGGATTTTGGCAAGGAGACATGTCACTTATGTGACTTACCTGTTTATAATTTATGGTTCTCACTGAATTCGTAGAACATGATAAACCCTCTGTTCATGAATCAATCAAATAATCAATAAGTAAGATACACCATATATATTTTAGTTGCTGGCTATTTTGGATTTTATATTTTTTTCATAAAAGTGAAGTTTAAAATAATTAATTTTTAGTTATACAATAAAATATAAAATTCTACATGTTAATGAGGTATCATGCAATGTTTTGAACTGTACAAACATTGTGTAACATTTAGATATATCCATCACCTCAATCACTTCTCATGTCTTTATGGTAAAAATATTCAATATCCTTTCTTATAGCTTTCTGGACTGTACAGTACATTACTGTTATCTATAGTCATACTATTGTGCAATAGTACAGTATGTGTATGAAACCCAGGTAATATCTCAATGGCAATAAACTCCTTAGAACATTCTGCTCCTACCTAATTGCCACTTATTACCCATTGATCAACCTTTCCTTTCTTCATTCACCACCCATCCACCCAGCCTCTGGAGCCTCTCCACTTCTATGAGATAACCGCTTTTAGGTTACATACACTTGAGATCAAGAGGTACTTGTCTTTCTCTGCCTGGATTATTTCATTTAACATATTGTTCTCCAGTTCCACTAATCTCACAAATTTTCTGGCTGAATAATATTTCATTGTGTGTATATACCACATTATCCTTATCTATTCATTAGTTGATTAACTTGTTTTTATTTTTTGCCTCATGTGAAAAATGCTCCAATAAACATGAGAGTGCAGATGTTTCTTTAACGTGCTGATTTCATTCATATAGAAATGTGAAATTTTAATCATTTGACTTTCTCAGGTTTTTTTTTAATTTTTTTTTTTGTCTTATCAGACTTACTTAGTTTAAGACATAACCTAAATAGATGAATGGCTACAATGGCCTGTAATAAAATTTTTCTCTGATTTTTTTTCTCTCAATCACTCTTTCCAGGACCCATTTGTATTCTTCTTCAGATTTGCTCCCAGAGAATATTAAACAAATATTTAATAAGTAGTTTTTAATTGTGTTTGTTTCAAATAAGGGATATGTTATTTCTATGAAAGATCTAATTCTTGCTTTTCCTGGAGCATTTATTTTAATGTAAGAAAAAGACATAGAACTAAAAACATGTGATATAGTATCAAGCAACAATAAGTACCATAAAGAAAATCCAAGTAGACAAAGAAAATAGAAAATAACAGACCATATTTTGGACAGAAAAACAAAGGATTCCCTACAGAATAAAATCTGGAAAATATGTTTCTGGAAAATGAAATATCAAATTGCCGCAGTCTGGCTGGGCACAAAATCAGGAGCCACTCACAGCTTTGTAGATTCAAACAGCAATTCTTTATTCCCGAACTCACACTGGCACTCTACAAACACGTTCTGGGCAAATTCACCTTCTGGCCCAAATCACGTTCTGGGCAAAATCCCAAAATACTCTCTGAATCCCATGAGAACTCAACGGGAACTCAATGAGCAGGCGTGCCTGAGGCAGCAGGATACGCCCTATTCCCAGCAGGGTACACCTTAAACCCGGATCCGCCCTGATCCTTGAGCAAGGTCACCTTACATGCAATGACACTGCAAATGACCTGGGTCATGCCATGCATCATTCATGGCCCTCAGCATCAAATAGAAAGATTCCAATACAAGAAAGAGCTTTGTGAAATAAAGAATTAGAAAAAGTGTAGTGAGGGTGAGGGTAGGATGAGAGTTATAAGTGAAGGGGAGCAACTTTTAATAAAGTCATCTTACAAAAAGTGACAAGTAACAGAATCATTGTAGTATGTTCATAATCGTACTAAAAGTAACTTGGTACACCAGAATGAAGTAAAAAATTTCAAAAACAGAGAACAATAAAAGAAATTTTGCCTAATTAAAAATAGGAAATCTTCTTAGAATTTTATTATCATCTAACATCATCTATCATTATTTATATATATATATATATATATATATATATATATATGTGTGTGTGTGTGTGTGTGTGTGTGTGTGTATGTAATATGTATATATACTAATGATATATGAATATATAATGTATATATGATATGTGTATATATCATGTGACATATGTATTTGTGCGTGTGCACATACATACACACACACACACATATATATTTAACCATTAGGTCGCTTTCAATTCCTCAAGTAAACTTTGAATAATATACTTCCTTAGTTCAGTGTTTCCAGTTAATGAATACTCTTTTCATATCAGTAAACTTTCAAAAGAAAAAAAATTCTGATAATATCTATACCATGTTCAGAAGCAGTAATAAGGTGTAGGTACTTGATCTGCAGGTTTTCTGCAGTACATTTTCCCATAATTCTTTAGGACTGTTTATACAAATTCTATCTGAATATTCTTTATATTCATTTATTATAGAAATACATTTCAGAATCTAAAATGTTGTAATTCCATTTTGTATTTTAGGTCTTGTATATTTTATATTAATAGTCACAGAATTTTCAAGAACTTGCATATTTATGTTATTCATTTTTATGTAATTTTATTTAAAAATAAATGAAGTCTCTGTATGAACCTGAGGTAACATCTCAATGGCAATAAACTCCTTAGTACATAATAAAAGTATTTTTAAACTACAATGCGTATGCAAATTTCAAAGTGACTTATGTTTCAAAGCATGAACTATATACCAAACTCTAATTTTATTTCTAATAAAAATAATTTTATTATCATTATCAGATGCTATTGTATGATGAAGCAAATACCAAGATATTTCTCAGTGCACAATAAACTCTAGGAAATAATTCTAAATAATTGCAACATGATGTTATAATAATTTTAAAAAACAAAATTTTTTACTTGAATCAAACTATTTACTTAGCAAGAATTAGATAAAATCTGAGCTATCATTTAAATATGCATGATATACAAACATTTTAAAACTTTTAATTAGAGATGATATTATATTCATATGCTATTATAAGAAAAAATATAAAAATATCTCTGGTTCCCTTTACCTAATTTGCCAGATGATATTATCTTGAAAAAAATCATAGTACAAATAATAACCAGAAAGTTAAAATTATTATTGCTAGTTAAATACTTTGATTCATCTCAAAAGATTGTCTCTTTCAAAGACGTATAACAACTTGTTACAATAATTTAAGCTTTGTTCAAAGAAAATTGTGCAATGAGAAATATCCAAATATTTTCTGCCCTGTACAATGTATCGAGAGTCAAGAAAAAGAATATCTTGATCACCAAAACTTCTCTTTTCTAGCCACACCCAGTTTCTTCCCTAGAAACCACTAATCAATTCTCCATTTCTATAACTTTGTTACATCTTACATTTCATATAAATGGACACATTCAAAATGCAATCTTTAGGATTGGCTTTCTCATTAATGAAATTCTGGCAATTCAATTGGGTTGTGATGTATATCAATAGTTTCCTTCTTATTGCTGAATAATGTCCCTTTTTATGGATAAACTTTAGGTTACTTAGATATGCACAGGTTGAAATACTTTTGGGTTGTTTCCAACTCTCACTAATGTAAGTAACATTTGTACAAATATTTGTGTGCAGTTTTAGGAGTTGAAGTTTGATTTCTCTGAGGCAAATACTTAGGATTTTGCTGGATGTTATGTTACTTGTATGTTTAGTTTTCTAAGAAAATTTCAAACTGCTTTCCACAGAGACTATGTCATTTTACAAGGTATGAGACCAGCTTTTCCACATTCTTGCTATTAATTAGTCCTGTCTCTCTTTTCTTATGTTAGTTGATTTGGTAAATAAATGGTTTGAATTTTTATTTTTATGGTGACTAAGGAAATTGAAATTATTTTCACATGTTTATTTGTCATCTCTATAGCCTATCCAGAGAAGTATCAGCTCTTACCTATTCTTGTGCTCTTTTTCCAATTTGATTGATTTTTTTTTTTTGCTATCAACTATTTGAGTTAAATTCTAGATACCAATCCTTTGTCAGATATGTGGTGTGCAGGTAATTTCTCCTAGAATTATCTTTTCAATTTCCTAAAATGATCTTTTCTCAGGGTAAATAGTTTAAATTTTTATAAAATATACTTTATTAAATTTTTATCAAGTTTTCTTGTATGGATTGTACTTTTTGTGTCAAATCAAAAATTTATCTAACTCTAGACCTGGAAAATTGAGGCCTATATTATTTACCAAAAAGTTTTATATTGTTACTTTTGAGTCTGTGATCCAGTATAAGTCAATTTTGTATATATTGTGAGATTTCAGTAGTGTGTGGGTTGGTTTTCAGCTTTGAGTGTGCATTTGTGTAGCACCAATTGTTGAGAAGGCATTTTTTCTTCTTAAAGTCAATTGGATTTTTTAAAAAATCAGACGGGCATATATATATATATA
>NW_026006559.1:0-4801 GCF_001458135.2 Marmota marmota marmota
CTTATTCATAAACCTAGCTCTAACCATACCCATTACCCTAACCCTAATCCAAATCCTGATTATAACCGTAGCCCTAAAACTAAATCTACCCTAACTCTAACCCTAGACATAGGTATAAACCTAAACTTTGCCATAGACCTTACCCTAGCTCAAACCCTAATCATTACCTTAAACCTAACCCTACAACTATCCCTAACACTAAACTTAAGCCAAAACCTAATCATAACCTTAACCCTAACCTGACATCAAACCCCTATTCAATACCCTAAACCTAATGATAACCCTAGCCCTAATCGTAACAGTAACCTTGACGCTAACCGTAACTATAACCTTGACATAACCCTAAACCTAATATTTGCCCTAGCACTAACCCTAGCTCAAAACTAAACCGTACCCTAAACCTAAACCTATAGCTATCCCTAGGCCAAACCCTAACCCTAAACCTCTCTCTAGCCCTAATACTAACCATAACCCTAGCCCTAACCCTAGTTCTAACCGTATCCATTACCCTAAACATAACATTTACACTAATGCTCATCCTAGGCCTAAACCTAAGTCTTCCACTAACTCTAACCCTATCAATTAACCTACACCTAATCTGAACCCTAACCTAACCATATCATTACCATACCCCTAACCCCAATGCTCTTTTGAGCCCTAACCCTAAACCCTAAACTAAACCAAACCTCAAACATGAATCTAACCCTAATAATAACCCTAGCTCTATACCTGACCTTTACCCTAAACCTCACCCTTACCCTAAGACCTAGCCATAAATCTAACACTCAGTCTATCTCTAACTATAACCCTAGACCTGACACTAGCCCTAGCCCTAATTCTTGCCATAACCCTAAAACAAACCCTAGCCCTCATCCTAACCCTAAACCTAGCCTTATTACAAACCCAAAACATAATCCTAGCCCTACCCGTAATTCTAAACTTCGACCTAGCCCTTAAACTAGCTATAATCCCATCCCTTCCACTAAACCTAACCCTATCCATAAGCCTAAAACTAGGCCTAACCCTAACACAAACCCTAGACCTAATCATAGCCCTAATTTAGCTCCAAACCTAACCTAACCCTAGCCCTAAGACTAACTCTAACTCTCACCCTAATCCTATTCCTAGATCTAACCCCAACCCTTGCCATAACCCTAAAACTTGCATTACCCTTAGCCCTAGCCAAAGCCCTAGTCCTAATCCTACATCTAACCCTAACTCTAAATGAAACCCTAAACCTAAACCTAAATCTCTCACTAACACAAGCTGTGACACTAACGCTAATCCTAAAACTAACACTAACCTAGCCCAAGCCCTAAAACAAAACAGAACTATAGCCTTAACCCTAACCTTTAACCTAAACCAAACCCTAAGCCTACACATAGCCCTAAACTTAGCTCTAATTCAAGTCCTATCCCTAACCCTAAAACTAACCATGACCCTGACTCTGACCCTACACTAACCCTAGCTCTAAATATCACCCAAAACCTAAACCGAACCCTAAAACTAGACCTGGCTGTAACCTTAATCCTAAAACTAGCCCTAATCATAATCCTAGTTCTTACATTAGCTTTAGCCCTAAACCTAATTCTAACCTAATCCAAAACCTATCCGAATCAGAGCCCTAACACTAGCTATAATACTAACAATGACCGTTATGCTAGCCCTAACCCTTACCTTATATCTAACACTAACCCTAACGCTTGCAATAACCCCAAACCTAACCCTGACCCTAGCCCTAATCCTAACCATAACCCTAGCCCTAACCCTTGCTCTAATCCTATGGATTACCCTTACTTTAACCCTAACCCTAACCCTAATGCTAACCCTAGGATAACCCTAACCCTATTCCTAATCCTAAACCTATCCATTACACTAAAACTAACCTGAACCCTAAACCTAACTATATCCCTGAACCTAATCCTATCCCTAACCCTAACATTAATTTGAGCCCTAAATTTAAAGATTAACCTAATCCAACCCAGAACCCTGTATCTTACCCTAATAATGTCCATAGCTCTAAATCTTACCTTAAACTTTAACCTAACCTTTAAAATATACCTAGCCATAACCCTAACCCTTAAACTATTTCTAACCATAATCCTAGAACTGACATTAGCCATAGCACATGAAGCCATAATCCTAACACAAACCCTAGCCCTAATCCTAGCCCCCAAATAGCCTTAATCCTAACCCTAACCTAACACTAGCCATAACCCTAATTTTAACCCTCACCCTAGTTCTAAACCTAGCTACAACATCATGCCTAACCATAACCATAACCCTAACACTAGCCTTAAACCTAGGCTTAGCCTTAATACTAACCCTAGCTCTAGTCCTAGCCCTATTACAGCCCTAACTCTAACCTTACCAAACTCTAACCCTAAGACTAACTCTCTCTCCCTAGCTCCATCCCTAATTATAACCCTATCCCTTATGATAACCCAAACCCTAGCCATAACCCTAGCTGTAACATAGATTTAAACCTAACTCTAAATCTAACCCTAAACATAAGCCTAAACCATACCCTAACACTAATGCTAATTTGAAAACAAGCCCTAAACCTATCCCTAGCCCTCAAGCAAAACCGAGTAATAGCACTGACCCTAAACCTTAACCAAAACCAAACCCTAACCCTACACCTAGCCCTAACTCTAGCCCTAATTCAAGTTCTAACCCTAACCCTAGGACTAATAGTAACCCTGACTCTGACCCTAAACCTGACCCTAGATCTACACATCACCCTATCCATAAACCTAATCCTAACACTAGACCTCACCCTAAACCTAACCCTAAAACTAGCCCTAATCATAATGCCAGTTCTTACATTAGCCAGAGCCCTAAACCTAACATAAAACCTAGCCCTAATCCAAGGCCTAACCCTAACTTTAACCCTAACCCTAACCCTGGCCCTAACCCTAACCCTAACCCTATATCTAGTCCTAACCCTAGCTCTAACCCTATCACTTACCCTAAGCCAAATCCTCACCCTATTGCTACCCTAGTTCTAATCCTAATCTTAAGCCTACCCCAAACCCTAACTTTATTACTAGTCCTAACCCTAGCCCTCATTCTAGCTCTAAAATTAACACAAACCCTAACCCTAACCCTGACCTTATTCTGACTCTAACACTAAACCTAAGTTTAAACATGACCCTAACCCTTATTTGAAACTTAGCACTAGCCCTACTGGTAACCCTATACTTAAATCTAACACGAACTCTAGCCCTAGACCAAAACCTAATCCTAAATATAGCCATAACCCTAGCTCTATCCCTAACATTAACCATTAACCTAACTCAAGCACTAACCCTACCACTAGACCTAACCCTAGTTCTCATTCTGGACCTAACCCTAAACCTAATCCTAACCTGAACTTTGACACTTACCCTAAAAAAACCCCAAGCTCTAAACCTTATCCTAACCCAGAAACTAACCCTAAAACTACATGAACCCTAAATCTAGCCATAACCATAACTCTACCTCTTAAATTACTAATACACCTGACACGAGCCTTAAACCTAACAAAAAACCTACCCTAATTGTAGCCCTAAACCTAACCCTAAGCATAACACAAACCCTATACCTAGCCCTAACCCTAACCCTAACCCTTGTTCTAGCCCTTAAGATTACCCTAAACATAACCCTAAACTAAACCCAAAACCCCACCCTAAACCTAGCCCTAATCCTAAACATAACCATAGCCCAAACCCTCGCTCTAACTCTAGCAATAACCCTAACTATAACCCAAAACCTAGTGCTAACCCTAGTCCTAATCCTAACACTAACCCTAGAGCCCTGACTGTAAGCCTAACCCTTGCCCTAGCCCTAATACTAGCTCAATCCCTAACCCTTAAACATAACCTAAACCCTAAACTAACTGAAGGCCTAACCCTAAGCCTAACCCAGCCCTAATCCTAACCTTAACCCTAGCCCTAACCATAGCTAGAACCCTATCAATTACCTATCCCTAAACTTAACACTAATGATAACACTAGATCTAAAGATAAACCTACCCTAACACTATACATAAACCTAACCCTAGAACTAACAGTGAACCTAACCCTAATTATAAACCTAAGCTAGCTCAAACCCTAACCCTAAACCTAAACCTAACCCTAATGCTAACCTAACCCTAACCCTAACTCTAACCTGACATCTAAACCTAATACCGTAAGTCTAATGATAACCCTAGACCTAACACTAACCTTAGCATAACCATGACCATAACCCTAGACCAAACCCTAAATTAACCTTAGCCCCAGCACTAAACCTAGCTCAAACCCTAAACCATATCCAAAACCTAATACTGACTCTAACCCTCACCCTAATCCTGACCTAACCCTAACTCTAGCCCTAATCCTAACTTAAACCTAGCCATAACCGTAGGTCTAACCATATAAATTACCCTAAAATAACCGTAATACTAATGCTAACCCTAGGCATAACCCTAAACCTATCACAAACCAAAACCATATCCATTACCCTAAACCTAACCTGAAACCTAAACCTAACCCTATCCATTACCTTTACCCTAATTTTAACCTTAATGCTTATTCGAGCCTAAACCTAAACCGTAACCTAACACAAAACCAAAGCCTGACCCTGACCCTAATAATACCCCTAACTCTAAACCTGACCCTTTCCCTAAACATAACACTTAAATTTGACCTAGCCATAAATCTAACCCTAAGACTATCCCTAACTCTAAACCTAGACCTGACATTAGC
Organism: Marmota marmota marmota; assembly: GCF_001458135.2. Taxonomy (NCBI): domain Eukaryota; kingdom Metazoa; phylum Chordata; class Mammalia; order Rodentia; family Sciuridae; genus Marmota; species Marmota marmota. The sequence continues at coordinate 4,731 of NW_026006559.1, forward strand.
CCTAGCCCTAATTTTTCCCCTAACCCTAACACAAAACCCAGCCCTAATCCTAGCGTTAAACCTAGCATTCA
>NW_026006560.1:0-4799 GCF_001458135.2 Marmota marmota marmota
CCATAAGACAGTCAGAAGAAATCTCATAGGAAAAATAACTCTACAACATTGGTCTGGGCAATTAATTTTTGCATTTGACCCCAAAAGTGCCAAGAACAAATACAAAATTAGACTAATGGAATGACACTAAACAAAAAGTGTCTGCACAGTATGGGAAACAATTAACAATGGGAAGAGACAACCCACAGGTTGGGAAGAAAAATTTTTAAGCCATACATTCAACAAAGAGTTAATATTCGAGATATTATAAGAAACTCAAACAACTCAATAGTAAGAAAAAAAAAACAATTTAAAAACAGGCAAGAAAACTGAACAAATATTTCTCAAAAGAAGACATACAAATGATCAACGGATAATTTTTTTAATATTCAGCATCATTGATTAGTAGGTGAATGCTACTTAAACCACCATGAGATATCATCTCATACCTCTCAGAATGGTTATGATCAAAAAGATAAAAGATAACAAGTACTGGCAAGAATGTGGGGAAAATGAAACTTGAGTACACTGTTGGTAAGAATGTAAATTAGCTCAGGTTGACCATCCTTATCCAAAACTACAAAATGCTCCAAAATCCAAATATTTTTGAGCACTGCTATGATACCACAGAGCGAAAACTCCATATTGCTTAACTTTGATTTGAGTACAATATTATTTTTTAAATATATAAAATTGCCTTCAGGCTAGGTGTATAGATGTATATGAAGCGTAACTGAATTTCATGTTGTAGACTTGGGTACCATCCCAGAGATATTTGTTATGTACATGCAAATATCCCCAAATCCCCCAAATAAATAAATAAATCTGAAAAATCTCTGTTCCTAAGCACTTAGGATAAGGTATATTCTACATATAAAGCTATTATGGAAAATTCTATGCAGTTTCCTCCAAAAACTAAAGATAGCATTACCATGTGATCCAGTGATCCCTGTGCTCCCTATTTATTTCAACACTATTTACAATGGCCACACTATGGAATTAACCTGTGTTAATGAAGATGGATGGATGAATAAAATGTAGTGTGTATATACAATGAAATATTTTTCAGCCCTAAAACCAAAAATATCCTGTCATTTATGATGATATGGATGGAAAAAGATGTCACTAGGTTATGTGAAATGAGCCAGGCACATTAAGATAAATACATGTTTTCACTCATATGTAAAAAAGAGTTAACATCATACAAGTTGATAGTAGAATGAATAGTGGTTACCAGAGGCATTGGATAGTAGAAAAGAGGGACAGACAGGGAAACAATGTTCAATGAATAGTTAGGAGAAATTAGTTCTGGTCTTCTATTGCACAGTAGGCGGGCTATATATAATGATAATATATATTTCAAAAATGCTACATTTAATAAGTTGAAAATACCCAAATATTTGGATATTAAATAACAGGCTTGTAAGTGATCCATAATTCAGAGTAGAATTAAAAATAAAATACATGAGCTGAACAAAAGTGAAAATACGATGTAATAGGAATGCAGCTGAAGAAGAACATAGAGCAAATTTATAATTTTAAATGCATTGGAAAGCAAGGTTTAAAAACAATGATCTAAACTTTCACCTCAAGAAGATAGGAAAAAAAAAACCCAGAGATCTGCAGAAAACAGTAAATTAGTTAAACAGATAAATTCTTAACAAGACTGATCAGAAAGAGAACAAGGATCACTGTTATTAGGAAACAAAGAGGTGATGTAACTATATATTTCATGCCAAAAATTAAACCACTAGGTGAAACAGATAAACTCCTTTAAAAACACAATCTCTGAAAAAAATACTATCACAAAATTAGTAGAAAATTTGAACAGTCCTCTGTTAAAGAGATTGAATCTATACTTAGTAATCTCCCCCCCTCCAAAAAAAAAATTCCAGTCCCATAAAATTCAAAGGCAAATTTTCCCTAATATTCAATAGAAGAACTAAACAGTTTTACACAAATTTTTACAGAAAAATGGAAAATTAAAAAAAAAAACCTTTCCTTAATTCATTTTATAAATCCTCATAGCAAACATGGACAAGAAGTTGATCTTTCACCTTGAGACCCAAGCTCAAACTCTGCGGGCCCTTCACAAGCTGCCCTCTCATGTCAGGTAGCTTAGAGATGAGGAGGAGCACAAGGAGAGTCCCCAGAAGGGAAAGAGCCCATGAAAGGATTACAGCCCTCCTTGGAAGGCGGGGTTAGGGTAGTAGGGAAGGTGAGAAGGCAAATATCTGGATTTTCTAAACACGTAAGCAAAAAGGCCCCAGGCGGGTAGTGGGTGGTAGGAAATCTACAGAGAAGATAGTGGGAAGAACTCAGGAGTCAGGTGAGAACCCAGAGGCCTGAGTTGGTGTCGCTGTCTTCTGTTCAGAACCCTGAAGGGGCAGAGCCATAGCCCAGTGGGCCGAATTCTGAAGTGGAGGAAGGGGAAAAGAAAATCAGACACACTGGCATGAGAACTGGTCCACACTCTGTTTATTCTTTGCTTTAGCTGCAACCAAAGGAGGATCGGTAGTTTTCTTTTCTCAGTGAGACCCTGGATATCATTCATTGCCTTCTGAAGGGATTACTGGTCACTGCGGAAGAGAAGAAAAATACTCATGCTCAAATTCCATTCCACTGTAAAGTGCACAAAAAGAGTACTACCACATGAAAAATTCATGTGTCGGGAGAAAGAATTCTTGAAAGAATGATCACAATTTTTATTAGATGTTTTGGCCATGAGTCATTTATTCACTTTATGATTTTTTTTTTATTTCTGGGGAACTAAAGCAGAACTTGCAAATGAGAAAAGTTAACATTCTTCACTTTTAATGAAATATGGGTGTGTTTTATAAACTAATTCATAGATCTTACATCTTATTAGCTTCATCTCTTTAATTCCAGTCTGACAACAAGAATAACTGCTAATAAACTTAAGATAATGCTACTAAACTGAATAAAAAACAAATTAATAATAAGATAAGATTTCATCAATTCATCTGTCAAATCAATACTTAGGAATTAATTGTGGATTGTGAATTTCATTTTAGTTTACTTAATTAGTACTATATATTTGGGTGCTTCCCTATGATTTTGATCTAAATATATAAGGAAATAATATTTTTAGATTGCTATAATAGAATCTGTCAAAGTTATGTTTATTTTTATGGTAATTTCTTTCTCTTCCATTTCAAAGTGTGAGGGAAAAGAAATTTATCTGTTCAAATTCTATTTTATGTTTTGTATTAATAATTACCAAAAGTCTTTCTTGAATATATCATTTCTGGAAGAGGATGATTATGATAAAATGTGAGGATACAACTAGAGTAGTAGTTACAACACTAACTCCATATGCAATGTGAAGGTCAAGAGTAATTACTCATTCATACGTATTTATTGAGTATATTCTCTGCATGGTACTACCTATAAATTGGTGATGAGCAAAATAAATATGGCCATTACTTTCAAGTAATTTCAGACTAATGGGAGGGTAATGCTTCTAGGAAACAAAAGTCTGAATGAATTGCAGTGTTTAAGCACTCTATCATAATTCCCTTGGTGACAGGGACAGAGACTGGAGACAATAAAGATCTTTTTTGTCTTAGTTTGGAGGAAGTAACTAATTTTCATATATAAAAGTGTGGTTATGTTAGGAGACATCAGAGGACAATAAGGTAATAAAGGATATAGAAATACTGTGGTTTTCCTAACTAATGGGGTGATTTCCATCAGGAAGGATAGAAACTATGTAAAGTTTGAGGTGTAACCTAAAAACTTAACCTGCAGTTATAAAGAATGCTCTGGGAGAGCAGTAAATTGAATGTAACTAAAAGTGATCACTTTAAGGAAAAATACTAGACAATACAAGAAAAGAAAATTCTACAAGGGAGAAAGGAATATAAACAGACATACAAATATCTGAAAACTTCCAAAAGATCACAAATCATGCCTATGGACCTTGGGAAACTAAAACTTAGAAAGAATTCAGAAAGAACTTGTTAACACAATTATGGGATGTTAAGGGTATATAACGAAAGTAGGTTTCACTGTGTTTATGTTATAGTCTCTTAAGTTAACTCCTCCTAAGTGGAGTAATCATTCACTGCATTGTCTATGTTGAGTTTGTGTGTATAAATACAATCCAAACAAAGTGACATTTTCCTTTGTGGACCCCAGCAAAAAGGAAACAAAAAATGTTCACCTTATACATTAGTTTTGCAAACTTAATTATAAGTATCTGTCTCTTAATAGATTTTATTATTAATTAACCTACATATCATAAGACGGGGCAATCAATAAAAATTTAGTCAGCTGAATAAAGATCAGTAATCTTTATTAAATAATAAATAGTTGTTTCTAGAATGGGAAATATTAATATTGGGTTTGGCACTTTATCAATTGTGATCACTCAGAAAATATGGAATAATTATTTGTGAATTATCAACTTTCTCATTCTTAAGTTTTCAACATATTTATTTATAAGAAATACTTCCTAAGTTGCTTACCTGCCGGTATATGCTTGAGTACTCTCTTCCGATGTGGACCTAAATATAAATTTTAAAAAATAATGTCTAAAAATTAACACTAAAAATATTGCCTATTTTTAGAATAAAGAACAAGCCATTTTACACCAATACTAATTCTTTAAACAAAGGACATGCAAATAGAAAGCATTCTTGTTTACCTAAACACCAACTGCAATGTATAATACAAAATTTAAATTCTCCAGTAGAGAATAGTATCAAGGCAGCAGAGACCTTTTTTTCTTGTGAATTCTAAGCACAGAATATAAATTTGACTCTAAATTCATAAATCTGGTCTTTAGGTTCTAAGTT
>NW_026006561.1:0-200 GCF_001458135.2 Marmota marmota marmota
AAGGTGAGGGTTTGGGTTAGGTTAGGGTTTAGGTTTATGGCTTGAATTATCACTAGGTTTAGGGTTAAGGTAATGAAAATGTTATGTTTAGGGTTTAGGTGTGGTTTACTGTAATGGATAGGGTTAGGTTTAGGCCTAGGTTTAGCATAAGGGTTGGGTTATCATTAGGGTAATGGATAGGGTTAGACATAAGATTAGGG
>NW_026006561.1:6264-54976 GCF_001458135.2 Marmota marmota marmota
GCTAGTTTTTGTGTTAGGGTTATGGCTAGGGTTAGAGCAATGGATAATGTAAGAACTAGAGTTTTTAGGGTTAGTTTTAGGGTTATGGTTAGGGGTTAAACCTCTAGTATAAGGATTAGGTTTAAGGTTAGGGAGAAATTTAGAGCTAGTGTCAGTGTTAGGTTAATAGTCAGGGTCAGGTTTATTTTTAGATTAGGATTATGACTCAAATTAAGGCTAGGGTTACTGTAAGGGTTCAGTTTAAGGTTAGAGTGGTGTTTACAGCTAGGGTGAGTGTTAGGATATGAGTCAGAGTTAGGGTTAGTATTAAGGTTAAGATTAGGACTCGAATTAGGGCTAGGGTTAGGTCTAGGTGTAGTGTTAATGTTTGGTTTATGTTAAGGTTTAGGGTTAGGGCTATTGCTTGCTTTTGTTTTACTACAAGGATTAGGGTTAGGGCTCATTGTATGATTAGCGTTAGGGCTAGGGCTAGTGTTAATGTTAGGCTTAGGGTTAGCGTTAGATTTCGATTTAGGGTTAGATCTAGGGTAAGGAGTAGGAATAAGGATTAGGCGATGGTGATGGCTAGGTTTAGGGCTATGGTTAGGCTAGGGTTAGAATTATGGTAATGGATAGGTTTAGAAGTAGGGACAGGGCTAGTGTGAGAGAGTTACTCTTAGGGCTAGGGTTAGGGTTAGGGATAGGGATAGGTTTAAAATAGGGCTAGGATTATGGCTAGGGTTAGTGTTCAACTTAGGTATAGCGATAGGTTTAGGGTTAGGGTTAAGTTTAGGATAAGGAATGGTGTTATAGCTAGGTTTAGAGATAGGGTGAGGGTTAGAATTAGGGTTAGGGCTATGGTTAGGGTTAGGGTTATGATTAAGGCTAGGTTTGGGGGCTAGGATGAGGGCTATGTTTCATTTTAGGGTTATTGCTAGGATTAGGGCTAGGGCTAATATCAGATCTAGGGTCATGGATAAAGATAGTCTTAGGCTTAGGTTTATGGCTACATGTAATGTAAGGGTTAGGTTTAGGGTTAGGGTCAGGTTTAGTGCTAGGGGTATTATTAGGGTCATGTTCTGTGTTAGAGGTTTGGGATAGGTTAAGTTTTAAATTTAGGGCTCAAATTAGCATTCTGGTTAGTGTTAGTGTAATGATAGGGTGAGGCTTAGGATTTAGGTTTGGTTTAGAATAATGAATAAGTTTAGGGTGAGAGTTAGAGTTAGTTGTAGGGCTAGGGTCAGGGCCAGGGTTAGGAATAGGACTAAATTAGGGCTAAGATTAGGGCTAGGGTTAGTTTTTGAATTAGGCCTAAAGTTAGGTTTAGAGTTAGGATTAAGGCTAGGTTTAGGTCTAGGATAAGGGCTGGGGTTTGTGTTAGGTTTAGGGCTTGAATTAGGGCTATGGCTAATGTCAGGTCTAAGCTTATGGTTGGGGATAATTTTAGGATTAGGTTTATGGCTTGGTCTAATGTAAGGGTTAGATTTAGTGTAAAATTCAGCTTTAGAGCTAGGAGATATATTAGGGTCACCATCAGTGTTAGAGTTTGGTTGAGGTTAGGGTTTAGGGTCAGGGCTTGAATTAGCAATAGTTTGTGGGTTAAGGTAATGGTAGGGTTTGGTTTTGAGTTTACATTAGGTTTAGGGTAATTGATAGGGTGAGGATTAGCAATAGGATTAAGGTTAGGGCTAGGGTTCGCATTAGAGTAAGGGTTATGTTTAGTATAATAGATAGGATTAGAGCTAAGTTTAGGGCTAGGTTTATGGTTAGGATTAGGTTTTGAATTAAGGATAGGGTTAGGGTTAAAACTAGGGTTAGTCTTAGGTTTATGTTTAGTGTAAGGGTTAGGTTTTGAGCTAGGGTTAGGACTAAGGTGAGGGTTAGGTTTAGGGTTACTTCTAGGGATAAAATTATTGTACTCATAGGGTTAGGGTTAGGATCAGGGCTAGGGACATCATTAGAGAAAGGGTTAGGGTTACGGTAATGTATTCGATTAGATGTAGATTTAGGGATATGTTTAACGTTAGATTGTGGTTTAGGCTTAGAGTTAGGGCTATGGATATGTTTAGGTTTATAGTAAGGGTAAGGGTTTGAGCTATGGTTAGGTCTATGGCACATGTGAGGTTTAAGGTTAGGTCTAGGTTTAGTTTTCCATTTAGGTAAGGTTTAGCATTAATCCTAAAATTATTAATAATCTTAGGTTTAGGTTTAGACTAATCGGTAGATTTAGACCTAGGTTTAGGGCTAGGGTTAAGGTTAAGTTTAGGGGTAAGGTTAGGGGTAGATTGAGGGATAGGTGTAGGTTTATGTTTAGAGTAATGTTTAGCCTTTGAGCTAGGATTAGGACTAAGGTGAGGGTTAGGTTAGGGTTAGGGTTAGGGTTATGCTTAAGGCTTGATTTAGGCCTAGGATTAGCTCTAGGTTTTGTGTTAGGTTTAGGCCTAGGGTTAGGGGTATGGGTAACATAAGAACTAGGATTATGTTGAGGGCTAGTTGAAGGGTTAGGGTTATGGCTATGTCTAGTGTTAGGCTTAGATTTTCGGGTAGGGTCACATTTAGACATAGGTTTACTCTAAAGGCAGGGTCAGTGTTTTGGTTAGAGTTAGTTAGGGTTACAAACACAATTAGGACTAGGCTTAGATCTAGGGGTAGGGTTAGAGTTTGAGTTAGGTTAAGGATTATTGTTAGGGCTAGGGCTAAGTTTATGTTTAGGTCTATGGCTAGAGTTAAGGCTAGATTTAGGGTTTGATTTAGGTCTAGAGCTAGTGTTAGGGTTTGGTCTAGGGTTAGGGTCAGTTTTAGACCTAGGGTTAGTGTTAGAGTCAGAATAAGGTCAGGGTTAGTGATAGGGTTTGAAATAGGGTTAGAGCTAGAATGGGGGCTAGGGTTAGTACTATTAATAGGGTTAAGTTTTTGGTTAGCCTAAGGATTAGAGATAGGTCTAGAGTTACCATTAGGGTTAGGGTTTTTCTTAGGTTAAGGGATAGCCTTAGAGCTAGGGTTAATGCTAGAGTTAGGGTTTGGGTTAGGGTTAAATATAGGTTTAGAGCTCAGATTAGAGCCTGTTTTTGTGTTAGGTTTAGGGCTAGATTTGGGCATTGGCTAATATAAGAGCCAGGGTTATAATTAGGGTTAAGGGTAGGTCTAGTGTTAGGTTTAGGTTTGAAGTTAGGGTAATATTTAGAGGTAGGGTTATTGTTAGGTTATGATTCAGCATCATGTTTAGTTTTAGGGTTAGGGTTAGGACTCAAATAAGGGCTAAGTTTACTGTTAGTGTTCAGTTTTAGGTGAGGGCTGTGTTTATAGCTAGGGTGACTGTTAGGATATCAGTCAGGGTCAGGGTTAGCTTTAAGGTTAGGGTTATGACTTGAATTAGGGCTAGGGTTACTGTTTCGGTTTGGTTTAAGTTTAGGGTGGTATTTAGAGGTGGGATCAGTGTTAGGATATGAGTCTGGGTAAGGGTAAGTTTTAAGATTAGGGTTAGGACTTGAATTAGGTCTAGGGTTATGTCTAGGTGTAGTCTTAGTGTGTGGTTTAAGTTAAAGTTTAGGGTTATGGCTGTTTCTCAGTTTTGTTTTAGTCCTAGGTTTAGGGTTTGGGCTTGTTGCAAGATTATCATTAGGGTTAAAGCTAGTGTTAGTTGTAGGCTGAGGCTTTGGTTTAGGGTTAGATTTGGACTTAGAATTAGATCTAGGATTAGGGCTAGGTCTAACTATAGGGCAATGCTTAGGGCTAGGGTTATGATTATGGGAACAGATAGGGTTAGAACTAGGGCTAGGGCTAGGGTAAGAGTTATTCTCAGGCCTAGGGTTTTGGTTAGTTATAGGGATAGGGCTAAGTTAGGGCTAGGATTAGGGCTAGGGTAAGTGTTCAGCTTAGGCCTAGTGTTAGGGCTAGGGTTATAGTTAATTTTAGGGTAAGGTATGGTGTTATAGGTTTAGAGGTAGGGTGAGGGTTAGAATTAGGGTTAGGGCTAGGGTTAGTGTTAGGATCATGATTAAGGCTAGGTTTAGTGCTAGGATTAGGGCTAGGGATTTTTGTAGGATTAGGTCTAGAATAGGTCTAAGGCTAATTTCAGGTCTAATGTTTCAGTTTGGGGGTAGATTTAGGGTTAGGTTTGTGTCTATGTCTAGTGTAAGTGTTAGGTTTAGGGTAAGGATCAGATTTAGAACTAGGTGTATTTTTAGGGTCAGGATCAGGGTTAGGGTTTGTTTTAGGTTAAGGTTTCAGGATAGGGCTCAAATGAGCATTAGGGACAGGGTTAAGGTAAATGATTGTGTTAGGTTTAGGTTTCAGGGTAAGTTTAGGGAAATGGAGAGCTTTAGGGTTAGCAAAAGGGTTAGGGTTATGCCTATGGTTAGCATTAGAATTAAGGTTAACATACAGATAATATATAGGGTTAGAGCTCTGGTTAGAGCTAGGGTAGGTTAGGATTAGGGCTAGATTTCGGTTAGGTTTTGGGTTAGGGCTAGTAACCCTAGCTTAGGTTAAGCTTAGGGTTATATTTAGGTAAAGTTTAGGTTTTGAGCTAGGGTTAGGTCTAGGACGAGGGATAGGTTTAGTGTTATGCTCAGGGTTAGGTTTAGGGTTAAGTCTAGGGTTTTCATTAGGGTTAGGATTAGGTTTAGTGTAATAGATTGAGTTAGATGTAAGGTTAGCTTTATGGTTAAGGTTAGGTTTAGGTATAAGTTTAATTTTAGGGCTAGGTTTACTGCTGGTTTTAGGGTAAGGGTTAGGGTTTGATTTAGAGTTAAGGCTATGGCAAGGTTTAGGTTTAGGGTTAGGTCTAGGGTTAGGTTTATAGTTTGGGTTAAGGTTTCATTTAGGGTTATGGATAGGGTTATCATTAGGTCTAGGGTTAGAGTTAGGGTAATGGCTAGGGTTAGAGCTAGGGTTAGGTCTAGGATTAAGGTTAGGATTAGGGCTATGGTTAGGGTTATGGTTAGCTATAATGCTAAGGGTATATTTAGACTCAGGGTTAGGCTTTAAGCTAGGATTAGGACTAAGGTGAGGGTTAGGGTTAGGGTTAGGACTAGGGTTATGGTTAGGGTGAGGGTTATGCTTAGGGTAGGTTTAGGCCTCTATTAGTGTTAGGGTTATTTAATTTTTGTGTTAGGTTTAGGCCTAGGGATAGTGCTATATGTAATGTAAGATCTAGGTTTCTGATTAGAGCTAGTTTTAGGGTTAGGGTTACAGCTAGGTCTAGTGTTAGGTTTAGGTTTAGGGTTAGGGTCAGGTTTAGAGCTAGGTTTAATATTAGTGTCAGGGCCAGTGTTCAGGTTAAAGTTAGGGTTAGGGTGAAAGCCAGAATAGGACTAGGGTTAGGTCTAGTGGTAGGGTTAGTGTTTGGTTTAGGTTAAGGGTTATTGTTAGGGCCAGCACTAAGTTTTTGTTTAGGTCAAGGGCTAGAGTAGTAGCTAGATTTAGGATTAGGTTTAGGTCTAGGGCTAGTGTTAGTGTTAGGTTTAGGTATAATTTTACTGGTAGGGCTAGTTTCAGGTTTTGGTTTGGGTTAGATTTAGACCTATAATTAATTTTAGGGTCAAAATGAGGGTGAAGGTTAGGGTGAGGTTTTGGGTTAGGGTTAGATGAAGAATGAGGGATAGTGTTAGGACTAGTAATACTGTTATTGTTTGGGTTTGGCTAAGGATTAGCATTAGGACTAGAGTTAGCATTATGAATAGGGTTTCGCTTAGGGTAATGGATAGGATTAGAGCTAGGTTAGGCCTAGAATTAGGGTTAGATATAGGGCTAGTTTTAGGGATTTGGTTAGGGTTAAATCTAGTGTTATGGCTCTGATTAGGGCTGTTTTTGTGTTACAATTAGGGCTAGGGTTTGGCTAAGGCCATAGTAAAACTAGGGTTATGATTATGGTTAATTTTAGGGTTAGTATTTCCGCTAGGTCTAGTGTTAGCATTAGTTTTAGGGTTAGGGTGATATTTAGAGCTGGGTTTGTGTTTGGATATGTGTCAGGGTGAGGGTTAGTTTTAGGCCTAGGACTCGAATTAGTGCTTGGGTTATGGCTGGTTATGGGTTAGAGTTTGGTTTAGGTTAAGGTTTAGTGTTAGAGCAATGGCTCGGTTTTGTTTTAGGGCTAGGGCTTGGATTAGGGCTAGTTTATGGATTAGCAAAAGTGTTAGAGCTAGTGGTAGAATGACGTTTAGGCTTAAGTTTAGGGTTAGATTTAGAGTTATTGTTAGATCTAGGGTTAGGGCTATGGCTAGGGTTTGTGCTCAGGTTAGGGCTATTGTGAGGGTTACAGTAACGAATAGAGCTATAAATAGAAATAGGGCTAGGGTGTGAGTTAGAGTTAGTCTTAGGGCTAGAGTTAGGGGTAGAGTTAATGTTAGGGTTCAAATAGGGCTAGGATTAGCGCTATGAAAAGTGTTAGGGTTAGGCCTATATTTAGGGCTATGATTAGGGTTAGTTTTAGGGGAAGGGATTGGGTTATATAGCTAGGTTCAGTGCTAGGGAGAGGGTTTAATTAGGGATAAGGCTAGGATGAGGTTTTGCGGTAAAATTAAGTTTAAGTTTAAGGCTAGGATGAGGGCTAAGTTTTGTGTTAGAGTTAGGGCTAGGATTAGGGCTAGGGATAATGTCAAGTCTAGGGTAGTGTTTAGGGATACTGTTAGGAATTGGTTTATGGCTAGGTCTAGTGTAAGGGTAAGATATAGGGTAGGGGTTAGTTATAGAGCTAGGTTATTATTAGGGTAAGAGTCTGGGTTAGAGTTTCGTTTGGGTTAAGGTTTAAGGTTAGGTTTCTAATTAGCATTAGGGTTATGTTGAGAGCCACAGCCGAAGGGGCCCCAGCAAACTTTCAGATTGCCAGCTGATGATTGGCTCACACAGCCCCAGCAACTTCTAGCTGATTGGCTCCTCTGCGGTGATGCTCATTGAGCTGTTTCCCCACCCTTTCAGACTGCCAGCTGATGATTGGCTCACAGCGGCCCCAGCAACTTCTAGCTGATTGGCTCCTCTGCGGTGATGCTCATTGGGCTGTTTCCCTGCCCTTTCAGACCACGGAGCTGCTCATTGGGGGACTTTTTTGGCTCCGCCCACGCGACCCAGCCAATCGGCCTCAAGAGCAGGAGGAGTGGGGGAGGTTGAGAGGCTTGTGGGAAGCCGGTGGTGGCAGTTGGGCTCTGAGGGTTTTTCCTGAGGAGCTGTTTTGTTTGGCGTGTGTGGTTCTAAAAATAAAGTTCGTTTCTTTTGACAAGTGGCTCCTGAATTGTGCCCAGCCAGACAGCGGCAGGGTTAGGGTTAGGGTTAGGGTTAGAGTAATGGATAGAGTTAGGTTTAAAATTCAGGTTAGATTTAGAGTAATGTATAGGGTTAGTGTTAGGGATAGGGTTAGGTTTAGGCCTAGAGTTAGCATTTGGTTTAGGCTTATGTTTAGAGTAATGAATTGGTTTAGTGCTAGTGTTAGGGATTAGGTTAATATTAGAAATAGGGCTAGGGTTTAGGTTACTCCTAGGGTTAGTGTTAGGTTTAGGTTTAGGGTATGTGTTAGGGATTGGCTAGAGTTAGGGCTAGGACAAGGGTTAGGATTAGAATCAGGGCTACAGTTAGGGTTAGGGTTAGGGCTAGGGTTAGCATTAGGGTTACGGTTTTGTTTAAGGTAATGGATAGAGTTAGAGCTAGGATTTGGGCTATGGTTACAGTTATGATTAGGTATAGGGTTAGGGTTAGAGCTCGGGTTATGTTTAAGTAAGGATTAGAGTTTGCGCTAGGGTAAGGTCTAGGCAAGCATTAGGTTTAGGGTTCGGGCTAGGATTAGGGTTAGAGTTATGCTTAGGTCTAGGTTTAGGGCTTGTATTAGGGCTAGGTTTTGTGTGAATTTTATGGCTAGTGTTAAGGCTATGGGTAATGTAAGAGCTAGGGTTACGGTTATGGCTAGTTTTGGGTGTTAGGGTTATAGATATGTCTAGTGTTAGGTTTAAGTTTTGGGTTAGGATAAAGTTTAGAGATAGGGTTTGGGTTAGGGTAAGCAGCAGTATTCAGGTTAGCATTGGGTTTATGGTTAGGGCCAAAATTAGAACTAGGGTCAGTCTAGGGATAGGATTAGTATTTCCATTAGGTTAATGGTTATTTTAGGGCTATGGCTAGGTTTTTGTTTAGGACTGGGGCTAGAGTTATGGTTATATTTAGGATTAAATTTAGGTCTAGTGTTAGTGTAATGGTTATGTTTAGGTATAGGTTTACTGGTAGGACTAGTGTTAGGGTTCGGTTTAGTGTTAAGGTCAGGCTTTGACCTAGGGTTAGTGTTAGGGTCAGTATAAGGGTAAGGCTTAGGCTTCGGGTTAGGGTTAGGACTAGTAAAAGAGTTAGGGTTTGGGGTAAGCTAAGAATAAGGGTTAGAACTAGGGTAGCCTTAGGGTGAGAGTTTGGCTTAGGGTAAGGAATAGGTTTAGAGCTAGGGTTTGGGTTAGTGTTAGGGTTAGTGTTAGGGTTAAAGATAGAGTTGAGGCTCATATTAGGGCTAGTTTTTGTGTTAGGGTTAGGGCTATGGCTAATGTAAGAATGGGCTTTAAGTTTAGGGATAGATTTAGGGTTAGGATTAGGGCTAGGTCTAGTGTTTGGGTTAAGTGTAGGGTTTGGGTGATGTTTAGAAGTAGTTTTAGAGTCAGAGTCAGGTTCAGTATTAGTTGTAGGGATAGGGTTAGGACTAAGTGTAGCATTAGGATTTAGTTTAGGTTAAGGGTTAGGATTAGGGCTATAGCTTAGTTTTGTTTGTGGGCTATGGCTAGGGTTAGGGCCAGTTTTCAAATTAGAATTAGTGTTAGGGCTAGTGTTAGGGTGAGGTTTAGGTTTAGAGTTAGGGTTAGATTTAGAGTTAGGTTTAGTTCTAGATTTAGGAATAGGGCTAGGGTTAGGACTAAAGTTAAGGGCTAGTGTTAGGGTTATGCAATAGATAAGGTTGGTACTAGAAATAGGTCTAGGGCTAGAGTTAAGGTTAGTCTTAGGGCTAGGGTTAGATTAGGGTTACAGTTAGCAATAAATTAGGGCAAGGATTAGAGCTATGGTTAGTGTTAGGATTAGGCCTAGGGTTAGGGTGAGGGTTATTGTTAGTGACAGTGTTAGGGTTAGGATTATGGTTAGGGTAAGGGATATGGTTATACCTAGGTTCAGAACTAGGGCAAGGGTTGAAATTAGGGTTTTGGCTAGGGATAGGGTTGAGGTTAGGATTAAGGCTAATTTTAGGGCTAGGATAATGGCTCTGGTTTGTGTTAGGTTTAAGGCAAGAATAAGGTAGAGTGCTAATGTGAGGTCTAGGGTTACGGTTAGGGATACTGTTAGGGTTAGTTTTATGGCTAGGTCTAGTTTAAGGCTTATGTTTAGGGTAAGGGTCAGGTTTAGAGCTAGGTGTGTTATTAGAGTCAGTGTCTTGTTCAGAGTTTGGTTTAGGTTTTGCTTTAGTTTTAGGGCTCAAATTAACATTGGGGTTAGGGTTAGTGTTAGGCTTTGCATAATTGATATAGTTAGAATTAGTGTTCAGTTTAGGTTTCGGAAATGGATAGGGTTAGTGTTAGCGATAGGTTTAGGTTTAGGCCTAAATGGATAGGGTTAGATTTAGGTTTAGGACTAGGGTTAGTGTTAGGTTTAGTGTAACTGTTAGGGATTGAAGTAGGATTAGGACTATGGCAAGGGTTAGGTTTATGGTTAGGACTTGGGTTAGGTTTTCAGTAAGGGTTAGAGTAGGTTTAGGGTTAGGACTATTGTTAAGTTTACAGTTAGGGTTAGAGTAGGTGTAGGGTTAGGGCCAGTGTTATCATGACGTTTATAGTTAGCGTTAGGGTAATGGGTGGGGTTAGAGCTATGTTTAGAGCTATGTTTGGTTTAGGCTTATGTTTAGGGTAATGGATAGGTTTAGGGCTAGGGTGATGGCTAGGTTTAGGGCTAGAGTTAGGGTTAGGGTTAGGCCTAGGGTTAGAGTTAGGGTTAGATTTAGGGTAAGTGTTAAGGTTTGAGCTATGGTTAAGGCTAGGGCTATGGTTAGGGTTAGTGTCATGTCTAGGTTTAAGATTAGGGTTAAGGTAAGGCTAGGGTTAGCATTAGGGTTAGTGTTATGTTTAGGGTAATGGATAGGGTTAAAAATAGAGTTAAGGCTAGGATTATGGTTAGGATTAATTCTAGGGTTAGGTTTAGGGTTAGGGCCAGTTTTAGGGTTAGGGTTATGTTTCAGATAATGGTTAGGGCTAGGTTTAGGGTTAGGCTTATAAAGAGATGCAGGGATCATTTTAGGGCTATATTTTGTGATAGGTTAGTGTTAGGATTAGGGCTACGGCTAATGTAAGGACTAGAGTTATGATTAGGGCTACTTTTAGGGTTATAGTTAGGGATAGTTCTAGTTTTAGGGTTAGATATACTTTTAGGGTGATGTTAGAGCTAGGGTTAGTGTAAGGTCAGAGTCACAATCAAGGTTCGTTTTAGGGTTAGGTTAGGACTGGAATTATGGCTAAGGTTAGGGCTAGGTATAGGGTTAGGTTTTGGTTTAAGTTAAGGGTTAGAGTTAGGGCTATGGCTCGGTTTTGTTTTAGGGCTTCAACTAGATTAGGGCTAGTTTTAGGATTAGTGTTATTGTTAGGGCTAGTGTTAGTGTGAGGTTTAGCCTTAGGGTTAGGGTTGGACTTATAGTTATTTTTAGTTCTAATGTTAGGGCTAGTGCTAGTGTTAGGGCTAAGGTTAGGCAAGTGTTAGGGTTATGGTAAGGGATAGGGTTAGATCTAGGTATATGGCTGGGCTAGGGCGAGAGTTAGAGTTAGTCTCAGCACTAGTGGTAGGGTTAGGGCTAAATTAGGGCTAGGATCAGGTCTAGGATTAGTGTAGGGGATAAGAATAGAGTTAGAGTTAGGGTTACATTTGGGGGAAGGGATGGGTTTATAGCAAGGTTCAGAACTAGGGCGAGGGATAAAATATGGGATAGGGCTAGAGTTAGGGTTTGGGTTAGGATCAAGGCTAGGTTTAGTGCTAGGATGAGGGCTAGCGTTTGTGTTAGGGTTATGGCAAGAATTAGGGCTAGAGCTAATATCAGGTCTAGGGTTATGGTTAGGGATAGTTTTGGGGTAAGATTTATGGCTAGGTCTAGTTTCAGAGTTAGATTTAGGGTGAGGTTCAAGTTGAGAACTAGGGGTATTATAATAGTCAGAGTCAGGATTTGGGTTTGGGTTACGTTGAGGTTTAGGGTTATGTCTCAAATTAGCATTAGGTTTGAGTTAGAGTTAGGGTAATGGATAAGGTTAGGTTTAGGCTTCAGGTTAGTTTTAGGGCTCAGGTTAGATTTAGGGTAATGGGTAGGGCTAGGGTTAGGCTTAGGGTTAGCATTAGGTTTATGGTTATCATTAGCATAATGGATAGGGTTAGAGCTAGGGTTAAAGCTAGGGTTTATGTTTAGGATTAGGGCTAGATTTAGAGTTAGGGTTAGGGTTAAGGCTAGGGTTAGGTTTAGGGTATGGGTTAGGGTTTAAGCTAGGGTTAGTGCTAAGGATAGGGTTAGGTTTAGGATTAGGTCTAGGGTTAGGATTAGGGTTAACATTAGGGTTAAGGTAATGGACAGGTTTAGATGTTGGGTTAGGGTTAGGTTTAGGTTTAGGACAAGGGTTAGTTTTAAGTTTAGCATAATTGTTAGAGTTTGAGCTAGGGTTAGGACTATGGCATGGGTTAGTTTTATGGTTAGGTCTAGGGTTAGATTTACATTTAGGGTTAGAGTAGGTTTAGGGTTAGGACTAGGGTTATCATGACGTTTATGGTTAGGGCTAGGGTAATGGGTGGGGTAAGAGCTAAGGTTTAGTCTAGTTTAAAGTTTAGGATTAGGGCTAGGGTTAGGATTAGGGTTAGGCTTATCATTTTCTTATGTTTAGATTAGGGATAAGAGTCAGGGATTGAGTAAGTGTTAGGGCTAGGTTGAGGCTTCAGGTTAGTATCATGGCTAGGGATAGAGTTAGGTTAGGGTTAGGGTTAGGGCTAGATTAAGCCTTAGGTTTAGGGTTATGGTTAGGGTAATGGATAGAGTTAGAGCTAGGTATTTGGCGATGGTTATGTTTAGGATTAGGGCTAGGATTGGGGTTAGGTTTTGGGCTACGTTTATGTTTAGTGTAAGTGCTAGGATTTGAGCTAGTGTTAGTGCTAGGCCTAGGTCGAGGATTAGGCTTAGCCTTAGGTCTAGGGACAGGATTATGGTAGGTTTAGGATTAGGGTTATGATTAGGGCTAAGGTTATCATTAAATTTAGGATAAGGGTTAGGGTAATGTGTATGGTTAGATGTAGGTTTAGGTTTAGGTTTAGATTTAGTTTTAGGGTTAATGTTAAGGCTACGGTTATGTTTAGGTTTATGGTACGGGCTAGGTTTTGAGCTAGGGTTAGGGCTATGTCGAGTGTTAGTTTTAGAGTTATGTCTATTGTTTGTTTTCTGTTTACAGTTAGGGTTATGTTTAGGGTTAAGGCTAGGGTTATCAATACAGTTAGGTGTAGGGTTGGGTAAGGTGTAAGTTTAGAGTTAGGTTTAGGGATAGGGTTAAGTTTAGGGTTAGGACTAGGGGTAGGGTTTAGAGTAAGGTATAGGTCTAATTTTATATTTATGGTAAGGGTTAGGCTTTGAGCAAGGTTTAATACTAAGGCTAGGGTTAGTTTTAGGGTTAGGGTTAGGGCTAGGGTTAGGGTTAAGGTTGGGGTTATGCTTAGGGCTAGATTTAGGCCTAGAATTTGCTCTAGGTTTTGTGTTAGTTTAAGGCATATTGTTAGGGCTACAGGTAATGTAAGAGCTAGGATTATGATTAGGGCTAGTTGTAGGGTTAGGGTTATGTCGATGTCTTGTGTTAGGTTTAGGTTTTTAGTTACGGTCACGTTTAGAGATAGGTTTAGTGTTAAAGGCAGGGTTAGTGTTCTGGTTAGAGTTAGAGTTAAGGTTAAAGCCAGAATTGGGACTAGGTTTATGTCTAGGGGTACAGTTGGTTCTTGTGTTAAGTGTTCTTGTTAGGGCTAAGGCTAGGATTTTGTTTAGGTCTAGAGCTAGAGTTAAGGCTAGATTTAGGATTAGGTTTAGGTCTAGGGCTAGTGATAGGGTCTGGTTTAGGTATAAGTTTACTGGTAGGGCTAGTGTTATGGTTTCGTCTAGCGTTAGGATCAGATTTAGACCTAGGTTATTGTTATGGTCAGAATAAGGGTCATGGTTAGTGTTAAGTTTTGGGATAGGGTTAGAGCTAGAATGAGGGCTAGGGTTAGGTCTATTAATATAGTGAGGGTTTTGATTAGCCTGACGATTAGAGATAGGTCTAGGATTACCATTAGTGTTAGGGTTTTGCTTAGGGTTAGGGATAGTTTTAGAACTAGTGTTAGGGGTAGGATTATGGTTAGGGTTAGGGTTAAAGCTAGGTGTAGGTGTCGGATTAGGGCTAGTGTTGTTTTAGTGTTAGGGCTAGGGTTAGGGCAACAGGTAATGTAAGAACCAGGGTTACATTTAGGGTTAGCTTTAGGGTTAGGGTTAAGGGTAGTTCTAGTGTTCTTGTTAGATTTAAGGTTAGGATGATATTTAGAGCTAGAGTTATTTTTAGGATAGGAGTCAGGGTCAGATTTAGTTTTAGGGTTTGAATTAGGACTTGAATTAGGGCTAGGTTTACTGTTAGGGTTCTGTTTAAGGTTAAGGTTTAGAGCTAGGGTGAATGTTATGATATGAGTCAGGGTCAGGGTTAGTTTTAAGGTTAAGGTTAGGACTCGATTAGGGCTAGGATTAGTTCTTTCAGTAGTTTAGGGTTTGGTTTAAGTTAATGTTTAGGGTTAGGTCTATTGCTTGGTTTTGTTTTAGTACTAGGGTTAGGGTTAGGGCTAGTTTTAAAATTAGTATTAGGGTTAGGGCTAGTGTTAGTGTTAGGTTTAGACTTAGGGTTAGGGTTACATTTATAGTTAGGTTTAGATCTAGGATTAGGTTAGGATTAAGGATAGAGCAAGCGTTAGGGCCAGGGTTAGAGTTATGGTA
This sequence comes from Marmota marmota marmota, assembly GCF_001458135.2. Taxonomy (NCBI): domain Eukaryota; kingdom Metazoa; phylum Chordata; class Mammalia; order Rodentia; family Sciuridae; genus Marmota; species Marmota marmota. The sequence goes on from NW_026006561.1 coordinate 20,213, forward strand.
AGGGATAGGTTTAGAACTAGAGACAGGGCTAGTGTGAGAGTTAGAGTTAGTGATAGAGCTAAAATTAGAGTTAGCGTTTGGGATAGGGTTAAATTAGGGCAAAAATTAGTGTTAGTGTTAGTGTTTAGCTTAGGCTTAGCGATAGGGATAGGGTTAGGTTTAAGTTTAGGATGAAAAATGATTTTATAGCTAGGTTTAAACATTGGGTGAGGGTTAGAGTTAGGGTTAGGGTTAGGGTTGGAGTTAGGATTATGATTAAGGCTAGGTTTAGGGCTAGGATGAGGGCTAGTGTTTGTTTAGGATTCAGGGCTAGGATTAGTGCTAGGGCTAATATCAGGTCTAGGGTAATGGTTAAATATAGTTTTAGGGTAGGGTTTATGGCTACGTCTACTGTAAGGGTTTGGATTAGGGTAAGGGTCAGGTTTAGAGCTTGGGAAATTATTAGGATTAGGATTTTGCTTAGGTAAGGATTTAGGTTTAGGGTTCAAATTAGCATTAGGGTTAGGGTTAGGGTATAATTAGGGTTTGTTTTAAGGTTCAGTTTTGGTTTAGGGTAATTGATACAGTTAGCATTAGTGATATGGCTAGGGTTAGGTTTAGGATTAGCATGAGGGTAAGGGTTATATTTAGGGTAATTGATAGGGTTAGAACTAGAATTATGGTTAATAATATGCCGTGAGTTAGGGTTAGAGTTAGTGTTAGAACCAAGTTTAGGTTTAGGTTTAGGGTTATGTTTAGCATAAAGTTTAGGTTTTGAGCTAGAGTTAGGGCTAGGTTTAGGGTTAGGTCCAGGGATAGGATTACGGTAGGTTTAGGGTTAGGGTGGTGTTTAGAGCTAGGATGAGTGTTAGGATATAAGTCAGGTTCAGGGTTATTTTTAAGGTTATGATTAGGACTCGAATTAGGTCTAGGGTTAGATCTAGGTGTAGTGCTAGGATTTGGTTTACGTTAAGGTTAGTGTTAGCCCTGTTGCTTGGTTTTGTTTTAGTGCTATGTTTAGGGTTAGGGCTAGTTTTCATCATTAGCTTTAAGGTTAGGACTAGGATTATGGTTAGGTTTAGGATTAAGGCTAGATTTAAGGGTAGGATTAGGGTGTGGTTTTGTGTTATGTTTAGGGCAAGAATTAGGGCTAAAACTAATGTCAGGTTTAGGTTTATAGTTAGTGATAGTTTTAGGGTTAAGTTCATAGCTAGGTCAAATTAAAGTTATGTTTATGGAAAGGGTCAGATTAAGAGCTGGGGTATTATTAGAGTCAGGGTCAGGCTTTGGGTTTGGGTTAGGTTAAGGTTTAGGGTTAAGGCTCAAATTAGCTTTAAGGTTAGAATTAGGGTTAGGGTAATGGATAGTGTTAGGTTTAGAGTTAGGTTAGGTTTAAGGTAATGGATATGGTTAGGGTTTGTGATAGGTTTAGGCTTAGGCCTAGGGTTAGCATTAGGGTTATGGTTAACATTAGGGTAATTTATAGGTTTAGACCTAAGGTCAGGGCTAGGATAATGGTTAGGATTATGGCTAGAGATAGGGTTAGGGTCAGGGTTGGGGTGAGGTTTACACTTAGGATTATGTTTAGGGTTCTGTTTAGGGTTTGAGCTAGGACTTTTGCTATGGCTAAGATTAATTTAGGGTTTGGTCTAGGGTTATGGTCATGGTTAGTGTTACAGTTAAGGCTAGAGTTATCATTAGGGTTAGAGTAATAGGTTTAGATATCATGTTAAACATAGGTTTAGGTTTAGGTTAGCGTTAGGTTTAGGTTTAGGATAAGGGTTAACGTTTGAGCTAGCTTAGGTTTAGGGTTAGGGTTAGGTTCACTGTTAGTTCACTGTTAGGTTTATGTTTAGGTTTATGGTAGGTTTAGCTTTAGGTCTAGTGTTATTATTAGGGTTAAGTTTAGGGTTAGGCTAATAGGTAGGGTTTGAGCTAGGATTAGGGCTAGGGTTAAGGTTAGGATTTGGGCTGGGGTTAGTTTTAGGGTTAGGCCTTGTGTTAGTGTTAGGGTTAGGTTAAGTGCAAGGGTTAGGGTTTGAGTTGGTTTAGGGCTAGGGTGAGGGTTAGGTTTACGGTCAAGCTAAGGTAGGGTTAGGGTTAGGTTTAAGGCTAGGGTTAGCATTAGTTATAGGGTTATTGTTAGTATAATGGAGAAAATTAGAGCTAGTGTTTGGGCTATGGTTACAGTTCGGATTAGGACTAGAGTTAGGGTGAGGTTTAGGGTTTTGGCTATGGTTATTTTAGGGTAAGGTTTAGGGTTTGAACTAGAGTTAGGGTTAGAGCTAGGTTTAGGGTTAGAGTTATGCTTAGGGTTAGGTTTATGGCTGTAATTAGGGCTAGATTTTGTGTGAGGTTTAGGGCTAGTGTTAGGTATATGGGTAATGTAAGAGCTAGAGTTATGGTTATGGCTAGATTTAGAGTTCGTCTAGTGTTAGGGTCAGTTTTGGGGTTAGTATAAGGTTCAGAGCTAGGGTTTTTGTTAGGGTAAGTGTCAGGGTTCAGGTTAGGATTAGGTTTAGGGTTAGGTCCAGAATGAGGACTAGGGTTAGGCCAAGGGATAGATTTAGTGTTTGGTTTAGGTTAAGGGTTATTGTTAGTGCTAAAGCTAGGGTTATGGCTATATTTAGGATTAGGTTTATGTCTAGTGTTATTGTTAGGTTTGGGGTTAGGGTTAATGGTAGGGCTAGTGTTAGGTTTCGGATAAGGGTTTTGGTAAGGTTTAACCCTAGTTTTAGTGTTAGGGTCAGAATAAGGGTCAAGGTTAGAGTTAGGGTTTGGGTTAAGTTCAGAGCTAGAATGAGGGCTAGGTTAAGGATTAGTAATAGAGTTAGGGTTTGGGGTAGGCATAGAATTAGGGTTAGGACTAGGAGAGCAATAGGGTGAGGGTTTGACTAAGTGTAAGAAATAGGGTTAGAGCTAGGATTAGGACTAGGGATAGGGTTAAGGTTAGTGCCAGGGTTAGGGTTAGGGTTAAAGCTAGGGTTAGGTCTTGGATTAGGGCTAGGTTTTGTGTTAGGTTTAGGGCTATTGCTAATTTAAGTACTGGCATTATGATTAGGACTAGTTTTATAGTTAGGTTTAGGTTGAGTCTAGTGTTAGGATTAAGTTTAGTTATAGGGTGATGTTTAGAGCTAGGGTTAGTATTAAGATCAGAGTCAGTGTTAGTATTAGTTATATGGTTAGTGTTAGGACTCGAATTAGGGCTAGGGTTTGGGCTAGGTGTATGGTTAGGGTTTGGTTTAGGTTAAGTGTTAGGGTCAGTAAAATGGCTTGGTTTTGCTTGAGAGCTAGTGCTTGGGTTAGGGCTAGTTTTCAAATTAGTGTTAGGGTTAGATCTAGTGTTAGGGGGTGGTTTAGGCTTAGGTTTAGGGTTAGATTTAGAGTTACAGTTAAATCTAGGTTTAGGGCCACAGCGAAGGTTAGGGCTAAGGTTAGTGCTAGGGTTTGAGTTATCATAATGGATAGGGTTAGAACTAGCAATAGGGCTAGGGCGAGAGTTAGAGTTAGTCTTAGTGTTAGGGTTAGATTTATGGTTAGAATTAGGGCTTAATTAGAGCTAGGATTAGAGCAAGGGTTTGTATTAGGTCTGAGCCTAGATTTATGGCTAGGGTTATAGTTATGGTTATGGTTAGGTATGATGTTATAGCTAGCTTTAGAACTAGGGAGAGGGTTAAATTTAGGGTTAGGTCTATGGTTAGGGTTAGGTTTAGGATTAAGGCTAAGATTAGTGCTAGGATTAGGGCTAGAGTTTATTTAGGGTTAGGATTTCATTTGGGCTAGGGCTAATGTCAGGTCTATGGTTATGGTTAGAGATAGTTTTAGGGTTATGATTATTAGGGTTAGGATTAGGATAATGGATATGGTTAGGTTTAGGGTTCAGGTTAGGTTTAGGGTAATTTATAAGTTTATGGTTAGGAATAGGTTTAGGGGTTATCCTAGGGTTAGCATTAGGTTTAGGATTAGGATTAGGTTAATGGATAGGGTTACAGCTGGGGTTAGGGCTAGGTTTATGGTTAGGATTAAGGCTAGGGTTAGGGTTAGGTTTTGGGTTATGTCAGGGGATAGGGTAAGGGTTAGGTTTAGGGTAAGGGTTAGGGCTACAATTAGGGTTATGGTTAGGGTTAAAGGTAGTGTTAGGGCTCCGATTAGGGCTAGGTTTTGAGTTAGGTTAGGGCTAGGTTTAGGGCTACAGCCAATGTAATAACTAGGGTTTTGATTAGAACTAGTTTTAGGGTTAGGTTTAATCTAGGTCTAGGGTTAGGTTTAGGTTTAGGTTTAGGTTTTGAGTGATGTTTAGAGCTACGGTTAGTGTTAGGGTCAGAGTCAGGGTCAGAGTTTGTTTTAGGGTTAGGGATAGGACTCCAATTAGAGCTAGGTTTAGGACTAGGTGTAGTCTTAGGGTTTAGTTTATGTTAAAAGTTAGGGTTAGGGCTATGGCTCGGTTGTTTTGTAGGGCTAGGGCTAGGTTAGGGCTAGTTTTAAGATTAGTATTAGTGTTACAGCTTGTGTTAGTGAGAGGTTTAGCTTAGGGTTAGGGTTAGATTTAGAGTTAGAGTTAGATATAGGATTAGGGCTAGAGCTAGGCTTAGGGCTAATGTAAAGGCAAGTGATAGCATTATGGTAAGGGATAGGGTTAGAACTAGAAATGGGACTAAGGCAAGAGTTAGAGTTAGTCTTAGAGCTAGGGTTAGGTTACTTTTAGGGCTAAGTTAGGGCCAGGATTAGGGCTAGCTTTTGTATTAGGTTTAGGCCTAGTTTAGGCTTAGGTTTAGGTTTAGGGATAGGTTAGGTTTAGGGGAAGGGATGGGGTTAGAACTAGGTTTAGGGCTAGGTCAAAGGTTAGAATTCTGGTTAGGGCTAGGGTTATGCTTTGATTTAGTAATAAGGTTAGGTTTAGGGCTAGGATGAGGGCTAGGGTTTGTTTAGGGTTATGTCAAGAATTAGGACTAGGAATAGTGTCAGGTCAAGGCTTACGTTAGGGATATATTGAGGGTTAGATTTATGGCTAGGTCTAGTGTAAGGGTTATTAGGTTTATTGTAAAGGTCAGGTTTAGACCTGGGGCTATTATTAGGATTAGAATTAGGTTTCAGGTTTGGTTTAGGTTACGGTTTAGGTTTAGAGCTTGAATTAGCATTAGGATTTGGTTAGGGTAATGATAGGTTTGATTTTAGGGTTAGGGCTAGAGATAGGTTTAGGCCTAGGATTAGTGTTAGTTTTAGGTTTAGGGTATGGTTTAGAGTTTGAGCTATGGTTAGCCCTAGGGCAAGGGTTAGGTTTATGGTTAGGTGTAGGTTATAGTTATGGTTAGGGTCAAGGTTAGTGTTAAGTTCAGGGCTAGGGTTATCATTATGTTTAGGGTAATGGATAGGGTTTGATGTCGTGTTAGAGTTAGGGATAGGGTTAGGTTTTGGCTTCAGGTTAGGTTTGGGAATAAGTTTAGGATTAGGTTTGGGGTAATGGTTAGGGTTTGAGCAAGGGTTAGCTCTATGGCAAGGATTAGGTTTATGGTTATGTCTAGAGTTAGGGTTAGGGTAGATTGAGGGTAAGGGCTAGGGTTATCATCAGGGTTAGGGTTAGGGTTAGGTTATTGGGTAGGGTTAAAACTATGGTTAAGGCTAGGGTTATCATTAAGGTTAGGGTTAGATTTAGGGTAATATGTAGGCTTAGAGCAAAGGTTAGGGATAGTGTTAAGTTTAGGATTAGGGCTAGGGTTAAGGTTAAGTTTAGGTTTAGGCAATGATTTAGTGTTAGGGTTAGGTTAAGTTTAAGGGTTAGGGATTGAGTTAGTGTTTGGACTAGGACGAGGATTAGGGTTAGAGTCAGTGTGAGGGTTAGGGCTAGGGTTAGCATTAGGGAGAGGGATAGGGTTAGGGTAATGGATAGATTTAGAGGTAGGTTTTGGCCTATGGTGAAGGCTAGTTTCATGGTTAGTGATATGGCTAGGTCTAGTGTTAAGGTTATTTTTTTTAGGATAAGATTTAGGACTAGGGTTTGTGTTAGGTAAGGGTCAATATTTGGTTTAGGGTTAGGTTTATTGTTAGGACCAGCATTAAAACTAGGGTTTGGTCTAGGGGTAGGGTTAGTGTTTGGGTTAGGTTTAGGGTTAATATTAGGGCTAGGACTAAGTTTTTGTTTAGGGCTAGGCCTAGAGTTATCACTACATAAAGATTAAGTTTAGGTCTAGGTCCTGTGTTAGGGTAAGGTTTAGGTATAGGATTATAGGTAGTGCCAATGTTAGGGGTAGTTTTAGGGTTAGCGTCAGGTTTAGACCTATGGTTTGTGTTAGGGTCAGAATAAGGTTCAGGTTGAGGGTTAGGTTTTGGGATAGTGATAGAGCTAGACTGAGGATTAGGGTTAGGACTAGTAATAGAGTTAGGTTTAGGGTTAGGCTAAGAATTAGGTGTAGGCCTAGGTAGCTTTAGGGTTAGAGTTTGGTTTAGGGTAAGGGATAGGGTTAGCACTAGTGTTAGGGCTAGTGTTAGGGTTAGGGTTAGGGCTAGGTTTAGGTTTAGGGTTAGATTTAAAGCTACGGTTAGAGCTTGGATTTGGACTAGGCTAGGTTTTGTGTTAGCTTTAGGGCTATGGCTAATATAAGAACTAGGGTTACAATTAGGGCTAGTTTTAGGGTTAGTGTTACGTCTAGGTTTAGTGTTTGGTTAGGTTTAGTGTTAGGGTTATGTTTAGAGTAATGGATAGGTTAGGGTTAGCGAATGTGTTAGGGTTAGGCCGAGGGTTAGCATTAGGGTTAGGATTAGGGTTAGGGTTAGGGTAATGGATAGGGTTAGAGCTAGGGTTAGGGCTAGGGTTGTGGTTAGTGTTAATGTTAGGGTTGGTGTTAGGTTTATGGTTAGTTGAATGATTAAATTTAGGGTTAGGTTTAGGGTAAGGGTTAGGACTTGGTTTAGGTTTAGAGTTAGGTTTAAAGCTAGGGTTGGGGCTTGCATTAGGGCTACATTTTGGGTTACATTAGGGATAATGTTAGGGATACAGCTAATGTAAGAACTAGGGTTATGATTGGGGCTAATTTTAGGGTTATGGTTAGGGCTGTCTAGATTTATGGTTAGATTTAAGTTCAGGGTGATGTTTTGAGCTAGGGTTAGTGTTAGGTTCAGAGTCAGCATCAGGGTTAATTTTAGGGTTGGGGATAGGACTCGAATTAGGGGTAGGCTAAGGTCTAGATGTAGAGTTAGGATTTGGTTTAGGTTAAGGGTTTTGGTTAGTGCTATGGCTCATTATGTTTTAGGGCTAAGGATAAAGTTAAGGGTAGTTTTACAATTAATGATAGTGTTATTCCTAGTGATAGGGTGAGTTTAGGCTTAGGGATACATTAAGAGTTATGGTTTTTTCTAGGGTTAGGGCTATATCTAGGGTTTGGGCTGAGGTTAGGTCTAGTGTTTGTGTTACGTTAAGAGATAGGGTTAGAACTAGGAATAAAGCTAGGGCGATAGTTAGAGTTAGTCTTAAGCCTAGGGTTAGGGTTAAGCTTAGGGCTAAATTAGGGCTAGGGATATTTCTAGAATTGGTGTTAAGGGTAGGCCTAGGGTTAGGGCTATGTTTTAAATTAGGTTTAGTTTTAGATTTAGGGGAAGGGATGGGGTTTTATCTAGGTTTAGGGCTAGGTCGTTAATTGGAATTAGGTTTAGGTCTAGGGTTAAGTTTAGGTTAGGATGAGGGCTAGGTTTTGTGTGAGTTTTAGGGAAAGTTTTAGGGACAGAGACAATATCAGGTTTAGGGTTACGACTTGGGATAGTTATACGGTTAGGTTCATGGCTAGGTCTAATGTTAGGTTTATGGTAAGGCCCAAGTTAAAAGTAAGGTGTATTTTTAGGGTCTGGGTCAGATTTTGGGGTTGTGTTAGGTTAATTATTAGGGTTAGGGCTCAAATTAGCGTTAGGGTTAGAATTAGGGCTAGATTTATGGGTAGGTTTAGGTTTAAAATTCAGGTTAAGATTAGGGTAATTGGTAGGGTTAGGGTTAGTTATAGGTTTAGGGTTAGGCCTAGGGTTAGAGTTGTGGTAAGGGTTAGGTTTATTGTTAGAATTAAGGTTAGGGTTCGGGTCAGGTTTAAGATTAGTGATAAGATTAGTGTTAGGGTTAGTATTAGTGTTAGGTTTGAGGTTAGGGTTCATATTAGGTTTAGGGTTAGGGTGAGTTTTTTTGTTAGGTTTAGGGTTAGGTTTAGAGTTAGGGTCAGTTTTAGTGTTTTGGTCAGTGTTAGGGGTAGGGTTATGGATAGTGTTAGAGTTAGGGATAGTTTTAGGGTTAGTGTAAGGCTTAGGCTTAGGATTAGTGTTACGGTTAGGGTTAGGTCTAGGTTTAGGGTTACTGTTAGGGTTTGGGTAAGAAATAGTGTTAGTGTTAGGGTAAGGATTAGGGTTAGGGTTAGTGTTAAGTTTACGTTTAGGTTTAGGGTTAGGGTTAGTGTACTGTTAGGTTATGGTTAACGTTAGGGTTAGTTTTAGTGACCAGTTTAGGGTTAGGGTTGGTGATACGTTTAGGGTTATGTTTAGAGTTAGTGTTAGTTTTAGATTTGGAGATTGGCTTAGGTTAGTGTTTGGGTTAGGCTTAGGATTAGTGTTAGGGTTAGTGTTAGTGCTAGGGATAGAGTTAAGGTTAGTGTTATGGTTAGTGTTAGGGTTAGGGTTAGGGGTAGGGTTAGGTTTAGGGTAAGTGTTAGGGTTATGGTTACTGTTATGAATAGAGTTAGTGTTAGTATTAGGGTTAGATTTAAATTTAGTGTTAGAGTTAGAGATAAGGATAGGATTAGGGTTAGTGTTAGGGTTTGTGTTAGGGTAAGTGTTAGGTTTAGGGATAGGGTTATGCATACAGTTAGGATTCACGTTATGGTTAGGTTTAAGGTTTGGTTTCATTTTGGGTTATGGTAAGGGTTAAGGTTTGTGTTAGGGTTAGATTTAGTGTTATGTTTAGGGTTAAGTTAATTGTTAGGGTTATCGTTAGATTTAGGTTAAGGTTAGTTTTATGGTTAGTGTTAGGGTTAGGGTTAGGGTAAGGTTTAGGTTTGGTTTAGGGTTAGGGTTAGTTTAGGATTATGGTTATGGTGAGTGTTAGGTTTTGTGTCAGTGTTAGGTTAGTGTTAGGTTTAGGGTTACGGTTAGGGTTAGTGTTAGGATTAGGGTTTGGGTTAATGTTATGGTTAGGGTTAGTCTTTAATTTGGGATTAGGTTTAGGTTTAATGTTAGTGTTAGATTTAGGGTTAGGGTTAAGGTTATTATTAGGTTTAGGTTTACGTTTAGGGTTAGTGACAGGGTTAGTAGGGTTAGGATTAGTGATAGTGTTAGGGTTATGGTTATTTTTAGCGTTAGAGTTAGTCTTAGGGTTAGGGTTATTGTATTTTTAGGGATAGGGTTAGGTTAGTGAGAGAATTAGGGTTAGAGTTTGCGTTAGGTTTCATGTTAGGGTTACATTTAGGGTTAGTGTTAGGGTTAGGGTTAGTGTTAGGATTAGTTTTAGGGTTCGTGTTAGGGTTAGAGTTAGCTTTAGTGTTAGGTTTAGGTTTGGCGTTAGGGTTAGTGTTAGTGTTATGGTTAGGTTTAGGTATAGTGTTAGGTTTAGGGATATGTTTTGGGTTAATGTTAGGGTTAAGGTTAGGGTTACATTTAGTGTTACAATTAATGTTAGGGTTAGGGTTCGTGTTAGTGTTAGCTTTAGGGTTAGGTAATGGTTAGGTTTAGGGTTGGGTTAGGTTTAGGGTTATGGTATGGGTTATGTTTTGTGTTAGGATTAGGATTAGGGTTAAAGTGAGATTTAGGATTTTGGTTAGATTTAGGGTTAGTTTTAGAGTTAAAGTTAGGGTTAGGTTTAGAATTAGTGTTAGGGTTACTTGAGGGTTAGTGTTAGAGTTAGGGTAAGTTTTAGGGTTACACTTAGGGTTAGGGTTGGTGTTAGGGTCAGTTTTAGTGTTTTGGTCAGTGTTAGGGGTAGGGTTATGGATAGTGTTAGGTTTAGGGATAGTTTTAGGATTAGTGTTATGGTTAGGGTTAGGTCTAGGTTTAGGGTTAGTGTTAGGGTTTTGGTAAGAAATAGTGTTAGTGTTAGGGTAAGGATTAGGGTTAGGGTTAGTGTTAAGTTTAGGTTTAGGTTTAGGGTTAGGGTTAGTGTACTGTTAGGTTATGGTTAAGGTTAGGGTTAGTTTTAGTGACCGGTTTAGGGTTAGGGTTGGTGATACGTTTAGGGTTATGTTTAGTGTTAGGGTTAGGGTAAGTTTTAGGGTTACACTTAGGGTTAGGGTTAGAGTTAGGGTTAGTGTTAGGGTTAGTATTAGGGTTAGGGTTAGTGCTCGAGTTAGGGTTATGGTTAGGGTAAGGTTGAGGGTTAGGGTTAGGTTTAGGTTTAAGGTTGAGTTTAGTGATAGTGTTTGGGTTAGGGTTAGGGGGAGGGTGAGGATTAGGGTTAGGTTAGGCTTAGTTTGGGGCTTAGTGTTAGGGTTTGTGTTAGGTTTAGAGTTAGTATTAGGGTTAGGTTTACAGTTCAGATTAGGGTTAAGTTTAGTGTTAGTAAAAGTGTTATTGTTAGTGTTATTGTTAGTGTTAGGGTTAGGGATAGTGTTAGTGTTAGTGTTAGGGTTAAGGTTAGGGTGCTTTTTAGGGTTTATGTTAGGGTTAGGCATAGTGTTAGTGTTAGGGTTAATGTTAGGGTTCTTGTTAGGGTTAGTGTTATGGTGAGTGTTAGGTTTAGTGTTAGGATTAGGTTTATGGTTCAGGTTAGTTTGAGTGTTTGAGTTAAATTTAGGGTTATGGTTATGGATAGTTTTAGGGTTAGGGATAGATATAGGGTTAGAGTTAAGCTGTGGTTCAGGGTAAATGTTACAGTTAGGGTGAGTGTTAGTTTTAAGGTTAGTGTTAGGGTTAGGTTTAGAAACAGTGTTAGTGTTAGTATAAGGGTTAGATTTAGGTTAGTGTTAATTTTACGTTTAGTATTAGGGTTAGGGTTAGTGTTCCTGTTATGTTAGTGTTAGGGTTAGGGTTAGTGTTAGTATTAGGGTTAAAGTTAGGGTTACTGATAGGTTTAGGGTTATGTTTAAAGTTAGTATTAGTGATAGGGTTAGGGTTCAGTTTTGGGTTAGGTTTAGAATTAGTGTTAGGGTTAGTGTTAGTGTTAGAGATAGGGTTAAGTTTAGTGTTAGAGTTAATATTAGGGTTAGGGTTAGGTTTAGGTTTAGGGATAGGGTTAGGGTTAGGGTGAGATTTAGGGTTAGGGTAAGTGTTAGGGTTAGGGTTATGGTTATGGATAGAGGTAGTGTTAGGAATAGGGTTATTTTTAAGGTTAGTGTTATTGTTTGTGTTAGGGTGAGGGTTAGTTTTAGGGTTATGATGACAGTTGTGGTTAGGTTTCAGGTTAGGGTTAGGTTTAGGGTTAGGGTTAGGGTTTGTGTTAAAGTTACGGTTAAGGTTAGGGTTAGGACTCATGTTAGGGATATGTTTAGGTTTAGTGTTACATTTAGTTTAGTGTTAGGGTTAGGGTTAGTGTTAAAATTAATGCTTTTGTTAGGGTTAGTGTTAGGTTTAGATTTAGTGTTAGGATTAGGGTTAGAAATAGGGTGTGGTTTAGGGTTAGTAGTGGGGTTAGGGTTAGGTTTGGGTTAGGGTTAGGGTTCGAGTTAGTGTTAGGTTTAGGTTTAGGGTTAGTGTTAGAATTAAGGTTAGGTTTAGGTTTGTGTAAGGGTTAGGGTTAGGATGACAGTTAGGGTTAGGGTAAAGGTTGTAGTTAAGGTTAGTATTAGGGTAATGGTTAGGGTTAAGGGTAAAGTAAGTGTTAGGGTTAGGGTTAGAATCTGAGTTAGGGTTAGGGTGTGTGGTACGATAAGGTTTAGGGTTAGCGTTAGGGTTATGTTTAGGGTTAGGATTAGGGTTAGGGTTATTGTTAGGATTAGGGTTAGGGATAGTGTTAAGGTTAGGGATAGGTTTAGGTTTAGGGTTAGTGTTAGGGTGAGGGTTAGGTTTTGTGTTAGGTTTCGGGAAAGGATTAGTGTAAAGGTTAGGATTAAGGTTAGAGTTAGTGTTAGCATTAGGGTTAGGGTTAGTGTTAGGTTTAGGATTAGGTTTAGGGATAGTGTTAATGTTAGGGATAAGTTTAGGGTTAGGGTTAATGTTAGGGTTAGAGTTAGGTTTAGGTTTAGGTTTAATGTTACTGTTACGTTTAGGGTTAGTGAAACTGTTATCATTAGTGTTAGGGTAGCATTAGGGTTAGTGTTAGTGTTAGTGTTAGGGTTACGATTAAGGTTAGGTTCAGTGTTAGGGTTAGGATTAGGTTTAGGATTTGTTAGGGTTAGGGTTTGTGTTAGGGTTAGGGTTAAGTTTTGTGTTAGGGTCAAGTTTAGGTTTAGGATTTCAGTTCAAATTAGTTTAGTGTTAGGGTTAGTGTTTGGGTTAGTGTTATGGTTCAGGTTATGCTTAGTGTTTCATTTATGGTTAGGGTTAGGGTTAGGATGAGGATTAGTGTTAGTGTTGGGTTTAGGGTTAGGGATAGGCTTAGGGTTAGTGATAGACTAATGAATGATTAGGATTAGGGTTAGTGTTTATTTCAGAGTTTGGTTTAGGTTAGGGTTAGGATTACTTTAAGGTAAGTGTTATGGTTAGTGTTTGTGTTAGGTTAGGATTAGGATTAGAGTTAGGGTTAGGTTTACAGTTTGTATTAGGTTAAGGGTTAGGATTTTGGTTAGAGACATTGTTAGTGTTAGGGTTAGGATTAGTGTTAGAGTTAGGTTTATTCTTAGTTTTAGGTTTAGAGTTAGTCTTAGGGTTAGTGTTAGTGCAGGTTTAGGGTTAGGGTTAGGTAAGTGATAGGGTTAGGGTTAGGCTTCTGATTGCGTTTCGTGTTAGGGTTATGGTTAGTGTTAGTGTTAGGGTTAGGGTTAAGATTAGGTTTAGGGTTAGCATTAGGTTGAGGGTTAGGGTTAGGTTTAGTGTTAGTAATAGTGTTAGGGTTAGGGTTATTGTTAGGATTAGGGTTAGGGTTCCTGCTAGTGTTAGTTTTAGTGATACAGATAGGGTTAGGTTTAGTGTTAGGGTTAGTGTTAGTGTTAGGGTTACGGTTAGTGTTAGGTATAGTGTTAGGTTTAGGGATAGGTTTAGGGTTAGTGTTAGTGTTAGGGTTAGGGTTACAGTTAATGTTATGGTTAGGATTAGGGTAAGGGTTAGGGTTTGTGTTAGGGATAAGGTTAGTTTTAGTTTTATAGTTAGTGTTAGGGTTAGAATTCACTAATGTTAGAGTTAGTGTTGTGTTATATTTAGGGTTATGGTTTGTTTTAGGGTTTGTATTAGGCTTAGAGTTAGGGTTAGGTTTACAGTTAGGTGTAGGGTTAGGGTTAGGGTTAGTGTTAGTGTTAGGGTTAGTGGTCGCTTTAGATTTAGATTTAGTGTTAGGTTTAGTGTTAGGGTAAGAGTAAGTTTTAGGGTTAGTTTTAGGGTTAAGTGTTTGTGAGAAGTTTAGGGTTACATCTTCAGTTAGGGATAGGGTTAGGTTAAGGTTTAGGTTTAAGATTAGATTTAAGTTTAAGGTTAGGTTTAGTGTTTAGTTTTGGGTTAGGATTAGGGTTAGGGTTAGGTTAGGGTATGTTTTAGGCTTAGTGTTACGGTTTGTTTTAGGGTAGGGTTAGTATTAGGATTAGGTTTACAGTTTGGATTAGGGTTAGGTTTAGGTGTAGGGTTAGTGTTAGTGTTAAGGTTAGGGTTATTGTTAGTGTTGGAGTTACGATTAGAGTCATATTAGGGGTTGCTTTAAGGTTAGTGTTAGGGTTAGAAATAGGGTTAGGGTTAGTGTTATGATTAGGGTTAGGGTAAGTTTTAGTGCTTGGGTTAAAGTTAGTGTTAGGTTTATTTATAGTGTTAGCTTTAGGGATAGGTTTAGGGTTAGTGTTAGGCTTATGGTTTGGGTTAGTGATATGGTTAAAGTTAGGGTTAGGTTGAGGTTTAGTGTTAGGGTTAGGGTTAGGGATATGGTTAATTTTAGGGTAAGGATTAGTTTTAGGGTTAGTGTTAAGTTTAGGTTTATTTTTAAGTTTAGGGTTGGTGTTACTGTTAGTTTAGTGTTAGGGTCAGGGTTAATGTTAGTGTTCGGGTTAGGGTTAAGGTTAGAGTTAGTGATAGGTTTAGGGTTATGTTTAGGGTTAGTGTTAGTGATAAGGTTAGGGTTGGGGTTAGGTTAGGGTTAGGTTTACAGTTAAAATTTTGGTTAGGGTTAGAAATACAGTTACTTTAATGTTAGGGTTAGGATTAGAATTAGTATTTGTTTTAGGGATTGGGTTATTGTTAATATTAGGTTTAGGGTTAGGGTTAGGGTTAGGTTTAGTGTTATGGGCAGTGTTAGGGTTTGTGTCAGTGTTGTGGTTAGTGTGAGAGTTGGGATTACAATTAGGATTAGCTTTAGGGTTAGGGTTAGGGTTAGTGTTAGGGTTGGGTTAGGGTTAGGGTTAGGGTTAGCATTAGGCTTAGGAATAGGGTTAATGTTAGGGTTGGCCTTAGTGTTTGTGCTAGGGTTAGGGTTATTTTTTGTGTTAGGGTTAGGTTTAGGGTTAGGGTTATGGTTACGGTTAGCCTTAGTGTTAGGTTTAGGGTTAGTGTTATGGTTATGGTTAGGTTTGTATTAGGGTTAGTTTTAGGGTTAGGGTTAATGTTTCTGTTAGGCTTAGTGTTAGGTTTAGGATTAGTGTTAGGGTTAAGGTTAGGGTTAATGTTAGCATTATTGTTAGAGTTAGGTTTAGGTTTCATCTTACGTTTAGGGATAGGGTTAATGTTAGGGTTAACAATAGTCTTAGGGTTAGGGATAGATTTAGGGTTAGTGTTATGTTTAGGGTTAGGCTTATGGATAGGTTTAGTGTTAGTGTTAGTGTTAGGTTTAGGTATAGTGGTAGGGTTAGCATTCGGTTTAGGTTTAGGGTTACTTTTAGGGTTAGTGTTAGGATTAGGGTAGTGTCAGGGTTAGGGTTATGGTTAGGGTTAGGTTTAGTGTTAGGTTTAGGGCTCAAGTTAGCATTAGGGTTAAGGATATAGTTAGGGTTATGATATTTTTAGGGTTTGGTTCAGGTTAGATTTAGGGTAATGGATAGGTTAGGTTTAGGGATAGTGTTAGGGTCAGGCTGAGTATTAGCATTAAGTTTAGGGTTAGGGTTAGGGTAATAAATAGGGTTAGAGCTAGGGTTAGGACTAGGGTTATGGTTATAGTCAGGGCTAGGGGTAGGGTTAGGTTTAGTTCAAGGCTAAAATTTAGGGTTAGTTTTAGGGTAAGGCTTAGGGAAAGGTTTAGGGTTCGAATTAGGTTTAAAGCTAGGGTTGGGACTTGGTTCAGGGCTAGGTTTTGAGTGACGTTATGGCTCTTCTTAGGGATATGGCTAATGTAACAACTAAGCTTACGATTAGGGCTAGTTTTAGGGTTACATTTAGGACACAGTCTGGTTTTAGGATTAGGTTTATCTTTTGGTTGATGTTTTTAACTAGGGTTAGTTTTAGGGTCAGAGTCAGAATCACGATTCATTTCATAGTTAGGGATAGGACTCAAATTAGGGGTAGGCTTAGGGCTAGATGTAGGGTTAGGATTTGGTTTAGGTTAAGCTTTAATGTTAGGGCTATGGCTTGGTTTGGTTTTAGGACTAAAGCTAAAGTTAAGGGTAGTTATATAATTAGCATTAGTGTTATTGCTACTGTTAGGGTGAGTTTAGGTTTAGGAGTAGATTTAGAGTTATAGTTAATTCTAGGGTTAGGGCTATGGCTAGTGTTAGTGATAAGATTATGGCTCGTGTTTGTGTTATGGTAAAGGACATGGTTAGAACTAGGAATAGGACTATGGCAAGAGTTAGAATTAGTCTTAGGACTAGAGTTTGGTTTAGGGATAAGGTTAAATTAGGGCTAGGAATAGGTCTAGGATTAGTGTTAGGCTTAGGCCTAGGATTAGAGCTATTTTTATGGTTAGGTTTAGGGTTAGGTTTAGGGGAAGGGATGCCTGTTTGATTTCCACCTCCATTTCCTTTTACCCATAGGTGTCAAAATGAAGTGAAACCTTAAAATACAAAGTGTTCATGATACTGAACCATTGAATTGAGAAGAACATACCTTGGGAGCATACTAAGGCTAGATAAAAGATGACTCATGCCCAGTATCAAAGAAATTTGAACAAAACCAACGCTCACCCTAACATTACCTCTCACCCTAGCCCTAGCCATAACCCTAAACCTAACATTAACCCTAACCTGATTAGAGAACCATTGATCCTAGAATCCCTGCCCTTGGGGAGCCTTGTGGGGCAAGCTAAGTGATGAATCCTACGCAACATCAAAAAAATCTGACCAAATAATTATGTGAGGTATTTCAGTACATGCATATTTTCCTGTTTTCTCCTAAAGCGCTCTCAGATTAAGTTGTTTTTGCATGCTTAAGCATAGGCCTACTTTTACAAGGAACATACCAGAGTTCCTACAGGGAACTGATGGAGTGTGTGAAGTTTCAAGCAGCTAGCACAAACCTTGTTTGATTTTCAACTCCATTAACTACCCCATATAGGTCAAAATGAAGTGAAATCTTAAAATACAAAATGTTCCTCACAGCAAACCTCTGAATGGAGAAGGCCTAAACCTGTGCAACAGAGTAAATCTAGCTAAGAGATAAATCCTGCCAAGTATCAAAGAATTTTGAATCCAACCTAACCCTAACACTAGCTCTAACCCTAGCTCTTTCCCTAACCCTAACTTTTTATGAAACCTTTGACCATAGAATTTCCAAACTTGGGCCTCCTAGTGAGGCAAGATAAGGGATGAATGCTGCACAGTATCAAAGAAATCTGTCCAAAAAGTTGATGGAGTATATCAGTATATGTATATTTCTCTATTATGTCCTAAAGGACTCTTGTATAAAGTTGTTTTCACATGCTTCAGCATAGGCCTACTCTAGAAAGAACAAACCAGAGATTGCTCACAGAGAATTGATGGAGTGTGAAGTTTCAAGCAGCTAGCACCAAGCTGTTTGATTTCCAGGTCCATTTTCATTTACATATATAGGACAAAATGAACTGAAACTTTAAAATACAAACTGTTCCATACAGTGAACCATTGAACCTAGGAAGCCCAAACATGTGGAGTATAGTAAGGATAGGAGAAAAATGAATCCTGGCAAATATCAAAGAAATTTGAAAAAAACTAACTCTATTCCTAATACTAGCTCTAACACTAGCCCCAACACTATTCTTAACACAAACCCTAACCTGTTTGAGAAACTGTTGATTCTAGAAGTCCCAAAATTGGGGAGCATAGTGGGCTAAGCTATCAGATGAATCCTATGCAATATCAAAAAAATATGACCAAATAATTGAGGTGGTATTTCAGTTCATGCATATTTCTCTGTTTTCTGCTAAAGGGCTCTCGGATAAAGTTGTTTTTGCCATCTTCATCTTAGGGCTACTTTCACAAGGAACACACCAGAGAGTTCCCACAGATAACTGATTCAGTGTTTGAAGTTTCAACCAGCTAGCACAAACCCGGTTTGATTTCAACCTCCATTTTCGTTTACCTATATAGGTCAATATGAAGTGAAACCTTAAAATACAGAGTGTCCCTGTTAGCAAACCATTAAAATGAGAAGTCCCAAACCTGAGGAGCATATTAAGGATAGGTAAAAGATGAATCCTTCCAAGTATCAAAGAAATTTGTACAAAACTTACTCCCACCCTAACACTACATCTAAACCTAGCCCTAACCCTAAACCTAACACTAACCCTGACCTGATTAGAGAACCATTTACCCTAGAAGTCCCACACTTGGAGAGCTTTGTGGGGCAAGCTAAATAATGAATCCTATTCAGACAAATAATTATGGGAGTAATTTCAGTTCATGCATATTCCCTGCTTTCTCCTAAATGGCTCTTGGATAAAGTTGTTTTTGCATGCTTCAGGTTAGGCCTACACTCACAAGGAACTTACCATGGTGCCTCCATAAAGAGTTACGGGTGTGTGTGCAGTTTCAAGCAGCTAGCATAAACCCTGTTTAATTTCCAGGTCTATTTACATTTACTCATATATGTCAAAATGAAGTAAAATGAAAATATTTACTGTTCTGGACACCGAATCGTTGGACCAAAAGGCCTAAACTTGGCAAGGAGAGTAAGATGAGCTAAAGATGAATCCTGGATTGTATCAAAGAAATTTGAATAAAGTAACTCTAACCCTAACATTACCTCTAAACTGAGCTCTAATCCTAACCCTAAACACTAACATACCCCTATCCGTAACCCTAAATTTTACCCTAATTTTAACTGTAACCATTGACCAAACCCTAGCTCTAACTCTATCCATTACCATAACTCTAACCCTAATCCTAATGCTAAACATAGCCCCAAACCTAACATTTACCCTAGACCTGCTCTAACCCTAACCCTCACCCAAGCCCTAAATCTAGCTCCAACCATAACACTTACCCTAAACCTAACCCCAACACTAGGCCTAAACATAACCCTAACCCTATCACTAACACTAGCCCTAATCATAACCACAAATGTAACCTTAACCCTAGCTGTAATCCTATCTTTTACCCTAAACTTAAGCCTAACCCAAATGCTAACAATAGGACTAAACATAACTGTATAGCTATCCATAAGGCTATTCAAAACCCTAAACCTAACTTGAACCCTAAACCTAACCATATCCATTACTCTAAACCTAATGCTAATTTTAGCCTTAACCCTAAACCTTAACAAAAACCAATCCCTAATACTGGCCCGGACCATAATAATACACCTAGCTGTAAACCTGACCTTTACCCTAAACCTAACTCTTACAGTAGACCTATTCATAACCAAATCCTACAACTACCCTTAACTGTAATGCTAGACCTGACATTAGCACTAGCTTTAATCCTAGCCCTAGCCCTAACAAAAATCCTCATCCAAGCCATAAACCTAGCCTTAATCCTAACCCTCACCCTAAACCTAAACCAAGACCTAATCCTAACCATAACCCTAGCCCTAACTGTTACTCTAACTGTATCCATTACCCTAAACATAACCCTTATCCTAATGCTAACCCTAAGACTAACCCTTACCCTATCACTATCTCCAAAACTATCAATTACTCTAAACCTAACATGAACCCTAAACCTAACCCGATTTTTACCCTAACCCTAAACCTACCTCTAATTTGAGCCATAATCCTAAATGCAAAACTAAACCAAGCCCTAACACTGACCATGGCCCTAATAATTCCCCTAGCTCTAAACCTGACTCTTGTCCTATACCTAACCCTTACAATAGACCTAGTTGTAAATCTTTCCCTAAAATTTTCCCTAACTGTAACCCGAGACCTGACATTAGCCCTAGTCATAAATCTAGCCCTAACCCTAACACAAACCCTAGCCATTATCCTAGCCCTAAACATAGCCTTAATTATAATTCTAACCCAAATCTAGGCCTAACCCTGACACTAACCCTAGCCCTAATCTTAGCCCTAATTTAGCCCTATCCCTAACACTAGTCCTAAGACTAACTCTAACTCTCACATTAGACCTGTCACTCGTTCTAACCTTATCCCTTTCTGGAACCCTAACCCTAGCCCTAACCCTTGCCTTATCCTTTGCCCTAGCACTAACCTTAGACAAAACCTAACTCTAAATTGAGCCCTAACCTGAAGACTAAGCCAAACATTAACACTAGCCCAAACCATAACACTAATCCTAAAACTAGCCCTAACCCTAGCCCTAGCCCTAAAACAAAACCTAGCTATAGCTATAAACCTAACCCTTAACCTAAACCAAACCCTAACCTTAAACTAGCCCCAAACCCTAGCCATAACATGAGTTTAAGCCAAACCCTTAAACTAACCCTGAACCTGGCACTGACCCTAACACTACTAGCTCTAAACATCACTCTAACTCTAAACCAAACCCTAACACTAACTCTAGCCCTAAAACCCTAAAACTAGCCCTAAACATCACCCTAGTACTTACATTAGTCCTAACTCTAACCCTATCCCTAACTTAACAGAAAATCCTAGCCCTAATCCTAGCTTTAACCCTAGCCCTATTCATAACCATAAGCCTAGCCCTAAACCAATGTCTAACTCTATCCATTACCATAAGCAAAACCATAACCCTAATGCTAACCCTAGGCATGAACCTAAACCTATCACTAATCTTAACCCAATCTATTACCCTGAACATAAACTGAATCTAAACCTAAACCTATCATTACCATAACCCTAACACTAACACTAATTCAAGCCCTAAATTTAAACCCTAACCTATCCAAAATGCTAACCCTGACCTTGACCCTAACAAAACCCCTATCTCTAAACTTGAAGATAACCCTACACCTAACCCTTACCCTGGACGTAGCCATAATACTAACCCTAAAACTATCTTTTACCATAATTCTGGACCTGAAATTAGCCCTGACCTAATCCTAGTCCTAAACCTAAAACAAACCCTAGCCCTCATTCTAGCCCTAAACCTAGCTTTAATCATAACCCTACACATAACCCTACCCCTAATCTAAATTGTAACCCTCACCCTAACTCTATACCTAACTATAATGCCATCTCTTACCCTAAACTTAACCCTAACCCTAACATTAGGCTTAAACCAAACAATAAACCTAGTCCTAATCCTAGCACTATTTTAGCCCTATCACTAACGCTAACACTAAACCTAGCCCTAAGACTCACTCTTACTCTCACCCTATACCTATACCAAGTTCTAACCCTATCCTTTACAATAACCCTATCCCTAGCCCTAACCCTTGCCCTATCCTTAGTCCCAGACCTAGCTCTAGATCTAATCCCAACTCCAAATATAACCCTAACCCTAACCCTAAGCTTAACACTTGCACTATCCCTAAACCTAACCATAGGACTAAATCAAAACCAAGCAATAGCCCTAACCCTAAACATTAACTTAAACTAAACCCTAACACTAAACCTAGACCTATTCCTTGCCCTAATTCGAGTTCTAACACTAACTTTAAAACTAACACTGACCCTGACTCATATCCTAACACTTAAACTAGCTCTAAACACCACCCTCACCTTAAACCGAATGCTAAGAATAATCCTAACAATAATTCGAGTCCTATCCCTAACTCTAAAATGAACCCTGACTCTTATCCTAACATAAACCCTAGCTATGAATATCACCCTAAACTTAAACCTAACCCTAAGACTAAACCTAACCATAACACTAAAACTAACCTAATTTTACCACTAGTTCTTACATTAGCTGTGGCTGTCATCCTATCCCTAACCCTAAAACAAACACTAGCCCTAAACCTAGATTTAACCCTAACTCTAATCCTAACCAGAGCCCTAAACCTAGCTCTAAACCAATCCCTTACCCTAAGCAAACCCCTAAAGCTTAGGGTAACCCTAGACCTAATCCTTAGACTAACCAAAACTCTAAACCTATAAATAGTCCTAACCCTAGCTCTAACCATATCCAAAATTCTAACCCTAAACCTGACCCTTATACTGACCCTACCACTAATCCTAAGTCTAACTCTAACCCTAACTCTAACCCAAAACCTATGGTCATCCTATCACTAGACCTAACCCTGAAGCTAACTCCCAACCTAGCCTTAACCATAGCTCAGAACCTAACCCTTATGCTAAAAAACTCTAAACCTAACCCTAGTTCTAACCCCAACACTAACTCTAACTAAAGAACTAATCCTAACTAAAATGCTAGCCATAAACTTAACTCTAACCGTATCCATAACCCTAAACATTACACTTACGCTAATCTAACCATCGGCCTAATCCTAACCCTATCACTATCCCCCAAACTGTCAATTAACCTAAACCTAAACTGAACCCTAAACCTAACCTTATCATTACACTAATGCTAAACCTAATGCTAATTTGAGCACTAACCCTAAACTCAAACCTAAACCAAAGCACAACACTGACCCTGACATGAATAATTCCCCTAGCTCTACAGCTGATTATTACCCTATACCTAACCCTTACACTAGACTTAGCCAAAAACCTAACCCTAAAGTGATCCCTAACCATAACCCGAGACCTGACTTTAGCCCTAGCCATAATCCTAGCCCTAACCCTAGGAAAAACCCGAGTCCTTATCCTAGCCTTAAACATAGCCTTAATTATAACCCTAACCCTAAACCTAGGCCTAACCCTAACACTAACCCTAGCCCCAATCTTAGCCCTAATACGGTCTTATCCCTAACCCTAACCCTAACCGTAGCCCAAAGACCAACTCTAACTCTCACCCTAGCCTTAACTCTAGTTCTAACTGTATAATTTTCTGGAATCCTAATCCTAGCCTGAACCTTAGGTCTAACCCTAGCACTATTCATATCCCTGGCCATGACCCTAGATCTAACCCTAACTCTAAATCTAACCCTAACAATAAGCCTAAGCCTAAACCTAACCCTAGCCCTAAGCCTAAGGCTAATTCTAAAACTAGCTCTAACCCTAGCCCTAGCTCTAAAACAAAACTGAGCCATAGACCTAACACTAATCCTTAACATATACCAAGCCCTGATCCTACACCTAGCCTTAACCCTAGCAATAATTCGAGTCTTAAGCCAAATCCTAAAACTAACCCTCACCCTGACTCTGACCTTAACACTACCCTAGGTCTAAAAATCACCCTAACCCTAAACCTAAACCTAACACTAGACCTAGTCCTAACCCCTAATACTAATATTAGCCCTAATTATAACCCTAGTACTTATATTTGCCATAACCCAAACCCTAGCCCTAACTTAACCCAAATCCATGCCCTATTCTGAGCCCTAACCCTATCTTTAACACTAAACCTAACACTAACCCTATCACTAATTGTATCCATAACCCTAGCTGTAACCCTAGCTGTAATCCTAGCTCTAACCCTATCCATTACCCTAACCATAACCCTAACCCTAATGCTAACCCTAGGCCTAAACCTAACTCTTTCCCTAATCTTCACCCTATCCATTAAACTAAATCTAACCTGAAACTTAAACCTATCCCTATCATTAGGCTTATCCTAACCTTAATGCTAATTCGAGTCCTAAATTTAAACCTTAAGCTATCCAAAACACTAATCATGACCATGAATCTAATAATACCCTTAGCTCTAAACCTAACCCTAACTCTAAACCTAAGGATAACACAAGGCATAGCCATAAAACTAAACTTAAACTATATTTACCCATAACCCTAGACCTGATATTAGCTCTAACCATAATCCTTGCCCTAAACCTATCCTTAATCTTAACCCGAACCATAACCTGAGCCCTATCCCTAATTCTAACCCTCATCCTAGCCCTAAACCTACCCATAACCCCATCCCTTACCATAAACCTAACCACAACCCTAAACCTAACCCTAACCCCTGATCTAACCTTAGGCCTAATACTAACACTAAGCCTAGCACTAATCCTAGCCTTATTTAATCCTCTCCTAACCCTGACTCTTGCCCTAAGTCTAACTATAACTCTTAAACTAGCCCTAGCCCTAGTTCTATCTTTAGCCCTATCCTAATTCTAGATCTAAACCTAACTCTAAATCTAAACCTAACTCTAAATTTAACAGTAATCATAAGCCAAACCAAACAGTAACACTATCCCTAACCATAATGCTAATCATAAAACTTGCTCTAGCTCTGGCCATAGCCATAAAACAAAACCAAGCCATATCCCTAACCGAAACTTTTAACCTAAACCAAACACAAACCTTACACCTAGCTCTAAACATAACTCTAAAAATTACTCTGACCCTGACACTGACCCTAGCCCTAATCCTAGATATAATCATCACCCTAACTTAAATGAACCATAACACTAGACCTAGCCTGAACTGTAACCGTAAATCTAGCCTTAATTGTAACCCTAGTTCGGACATTAATCATTGTCCTAACCCTAGCATTAATCCTAACACAAATCCTACCCTGGATCGAGCCCTAAGCCTAGCTTTAATTCTAATCTTAACCCTAACACAAGCCCTAAACCTAACCCTAACCCTATCCCTAACCGTAGCTCTAACCCTATCCCTTACCCTAAGCCAAACCCTAAACCAAATGCTAACCCTAGTCCTAACCCTAATCTTTAGCCTAACTTCAATTCTAACCATATTACTAGTCTTAACCCTAACCCTCATTCTACCTCTAAACCTTACCCTGACCCTCATCTGACCCTAAAAGTAACCCTAGGTCTAAATCTGACCCTAAACCTAAACCAAAACCTAACACTAGACCTACCGGTAACCCTATACTTATACCTAAGCCTAACACTATACCTAGATCCAAAGCTAATCCTAAATATAGCTATAACTCTAGCCTGAGACCTAAACAAAATCTTAACACTAGCCCTAACAATAACCCTTAATCTAAACCAAACACTTGCCCTATCCCTAGACCTAAACCTAGTCCTAATTCTGGCTCTAACCCTAAACCTAACCCTATCCCGAACACTGACCCTGATCCTAACAATTAAACTAGCTTTAAACCTGACACTAAACCAAAACCTAGACATAACACTAGACCTAGCTACAACCCTAAACCTAAAACTACCCCTAAATATCACCCTAGCTTTTATATTACCATAGTCCTAACCATAGCCCTAAACCTAACACAAAACCTAGAGCTAATTCTAGGCTTTAACTTAGCTCTAAGCATAAACCTAAGCGTTGCCCTAACCCTAACCCTAACTCTAAACCTAACCCTCTCTTTAGACCTGACCTTAGCTCAAAGCCTAACCCTTACCCTAAACATAACCCTAGCCCTATCCTAAATTCTAATCCTAACCCTAGCCCTAATCCTAAATTTTACCCTATCCCAAACTTTAGATCTCACCGTATCCATTACCCTAACCCTAACCCTAACCCTAATTAAAACCCTATCCCTAACACTAATCTGAACTCTAACCATAATCTTGAACTCAGAAGTGAACCTAAACACTACCCTTGCACTAGCCCTAACCCTAGATCAAACACTAACCCTTATCCTAACCTAACCATAACCTTAACCCTAAACTAACACTTACCCTAACCCTAACAATTACCCTAAACCAAAGCCTAGCCCTATCCCTAAACCGAACCCTAATCCTAGACTTAATCCAAACTATAACCTAGCCCTAATCCTAGCTCTAAAACTATCCATTACACTAAACATAACCCTAACCTTAATGCTAACTCTAACCCGATCCCTGAAACCTAATCCATCCATTGCCTTAAACCTTAACTAAACCTAAAGTAAACCCTTCCATTATTTTCACTCTAAACCTAACCCTAATGCTAATTCAAGCCCTAAACCCTTAACCTTAATGTAAACCAAATGCTAACCCTGACCCTGACCGTGACACAAATAATAATTCTAGCTCTAAAGCTAACCTTTAACATAAACCTAACCCTAATACTAGACCTAGCCATAACCTAACCCTAAAAATATCCTTAACCATAACCCTAGACCTGATATTATCTCTAGCCCGAGACCTAGCCCAAACCCTATCAGAAAACCTACTCCTCATCCTAGCTCTAATCTAGCCTTAATCCTAAACTGAACCATAACCCTAGGGCTAATCCATATTCTAACACTCACCCTATCCCTAGACCTAGCTATAACCCCACCCATTCCCCTAAACTTAACAGTAACCCCAGTGCTAACCCTAATCTAGCCCAACTCCTAGGCTTAACCCTAACACCTACCCTAGTCCTAATCCTAGCCCTAATTTAGCCCTAAGCCTACTTCTAAGAATAACTCTAATTCTCACCCTAGACGTATCCCTAGTTCTGACCAGATTCTTAACATAACCCTAACCCTAGCACTAACCCTAGCATGAGCCCAACCCTATTTCAACCCTAAATCTAAATCTAACCCTAACCCTAAGCCTAAACTTCACTCTAACACTACCCTTAAACCTGAAGGTAATCCAAAATCTAGACTTAACCCTACCTCCAACCTTAATACAAAACTGAACCATAGCCTAACCATAACCCTTAACCTAAACCAAAACCTAACCCTACACCTAGCACTAACTTTAGCCCTAATTTGAGTACTAAACCTAACATTTAAACTAACCCTGACCCTGACACTGACCCTAAATATAACCCTTGCTCTAAACATCACCCTAACTCTAACCCTAAAACTGGCACTAATTGTAACACTAGTTACAATTAGCCATAGCCCTAACACTAGCCCTAACCAAATGCAAAACCTAGCCCTTATTTGAAACATAACCCTTGTTTTAAACCTAATCCTAACCCCAAACCTAGCCCTAAACCTTACCCTAACCCTAGCAGAAATCCTAACAATAACACTAGCCTTATCACTAGCTCTAACCCTATTTATTACCATAACCATAACCATAACCCTAATGGTAACCCTAGGCCTAATCCTAACCTTATCGCTAACCCTAACCTTATTCATTAATGTAAACCTAACGTGAACCCTAAACCAAACCCTATCATTACCCTAACCCTAAAACTAATGCTAATTTGAATCCTAATCCTAAACTTAAACTAAGCCAAACCCTAACTCTGACCCTTCCCGTAATAATATACCTAGCTCTAACCCTGACCCTACACCAAACCTAACCCTTATTCTAGACCTAGCCATAAACCTAACCCTAAAACTATTCCTAATGTAACAATAGGCCTGACATTTGCCCTAGCTGTAATCCTAGCTCTAACCTTAACACAAACCATAGCCCTAACACAAACCCTAACACTAACCCTAGATCTAATCCTATCCATAAGCCTAGACCTAAACTTAGCTCTAACACTATCAATTACCCTAAAAAAGAGCCCTAATTCTAATGCTAACCCTAGGCATAAATCTAACCCTATGCCTAAATGTAACCCTATCCATTATACTAAACCTAACCTTAACCCTAAATCTAACCCCATCATTACCCTAACCCAAACCCTAATGCTAAATTGAGCCCTAACCCTAAACCATAACCTAAACAAAACCCTAAACATGACCGTGACCCTAATAATACACCTAGCTCTAAATTTTACCCTTAGCCTAAACATAACCATAAACCTAACCCTAAAACTATCCCTAACTGTAACCCTAGAACTGACATTCGCCCTAATACTAATCCTAACCCTAACCAAAACACAAACCCTAGCTCTCATCCTAGACCATAACATAGCCTGACTCATAACTCTAACGAGACCCTAGCCCTAACACTAATTCAAAACTTCGTCCTAGCCCTAAACCTAGTTCTAATCCCATTATTTACACTAAACCTAACCCTGAGCCCAAAACTAACCCTAGGCCTAAACATAAACATAAACCTAGCTGTATTCCTAGCCCTATTTAAGCCCTATACCTAACTAAACCCTAAGCCTAGCCCTAAGACTAACTCTCACTCTCGCCTTAGCCCTAGTTCTAACCCTATTTTTATCATAACCCTAATCCTAGCCATAAACGTAGAACTAACGCTAGCCATAACCTTAGCCCTAGACCTAACCCTAGATCGAATGCTAACTCTAAATCTAACTCTAAACCTAAGACTAAACCTAACCCTAACACTAGTACGAAACCTTAAGCTAATTTTAAAACTAGCCCTAACCATAGCCCTAGCCCTAAAACCAAACCAAGCCATAGCCCTAACATTAAAGCTTAACCTAAACCAAAACTTAACTCTACACGTAGCCCTAACCCTAGCCCTAATATGAGTCCAAACCCTATCCCTAAAACTAGCCCTGACCTTAATTTTGACTCTAATACTACTCTAGCTCTAAACATCAACATAATGTTAAACCTAACCCTAAAACTAGACCTAGTCCTAAACGCAATTTTATAACTAACCCAAATTGTAACTCTACTGCAAACATTGGCTGTAACTCTAAACCTAGCCCTAACTCTAACCAAAATTGAGCCCTAATCTGAAACCTAACCCTAGCTTTAACACTAAACCAAATCCTAACACTAGCCCTAGCCCTACCCTAAATATAGCCCTAACCCTAGATCTAACCCAATCCCTTACCCTAAGCCAACCCTAAACCTAATGCTAACCCTATTACTAACCCTAATCCTATTATTAGTCCTAACCCTAGCTCTAATTCTAGCTCTAAACATAACTCAAACCTGACACTTATTCTGACTCTAATGGTAACCATAGGTCTAAACCTTACCCTAACCCTATACTGAACCCTAACACTAGCACTAGAAATAAACCTATTCCTAAACCTAACCCTAACACTAGCCCTAGACCTAAACCTAATCCTAAATCTAGCCATATCTCTAGCCCTAGACGTAAACAAAAACCTATCCCTAGCCCTAATAATAAACCTTAACCTAACCCAAACACTAACCCTACCCTTACACCTACCCCTAGTGATAATTCTGGCCTTAACCCTAAAGCTAACTCTAACCTGAACACTGACCCTGACCCTAACACCAACCCTAGCTCTAAACATCATGCTAACACTAACACTAACCCTAACATTTGACCTAGCCATAACACTAACCCCAAAACTGTCCAAATTCATAACCCTAATTCGTACATTAGCTACAGCCCTAACCTAACCCAAAACCTGGCCCTAATCCGAGCACTAACCCTAGCTTTAACCCTAACACTATCCCTAGCCATAAGCCAGTCCCTAACCCTTCCCTAAACCTAGCTCTTATCGTATTTGTTACCTTAAGCCAAACCATAAACCTAATGCTAACCCTAGTCCTAACCCTAATCCATAGCCTAACCCAAATCCTAACCCTATTACTAGTCCTAACCCTAACCCTCATTCTAGTCCTAACCCTATTACTAGTCCTAACCCTAACCCAAACCCTAATCCTAACCCTGAAACTTATACTGACCCTAAAAGTAACTGTATGTATAAACCTGACCCTAACCCGAACTTGAAACCTAACATTAGCCCTACCGGTAATCCTATATTTAAACCTAAACCTAACACTAGTCCTAGACCTAAACCTAATACTAAATCTAGCCATAACTCTAGTCCTAGACCTGAACAACAACCTTGCCCTATCCCTAACTATCACCCTTAACATAACCCAAACACTAACCCTACTTCTAGACCTAACCCTAGTCCTAATTCTGGCACTAAACTCAACACTCACTCTAACATGAACACTGACCCTGATCCTAACATAAACCTAGCTCCAAAGCTCACCATAACTCAAAACCTAATCCAAACAACACTTAGCCATAACCCAAACCCTAAAACTAGCCCTAATCAGAACCCTAGCTCTTAACTACCCATGGCTCTAACACTAGGCCTAAAATAACACAAAACTTAGCCTTAATCCTAGGCCTAAACCTAGCCCTAAGTGTAACCCTAAACTAATCATAGCCCTATCCCTAACTCTAACCTTCCCCTTAGACCTAACCCTAGCTCAAAGTTAACCTTTACCCTAAACATATCCCTAGCCCTATCCCAAACCCTAACCTAACCCTAGCCCTAATCCTACCCTTAACCATAGCCCTAACCATAACTCTAATTCTATACACTACCCTAACCCTAGCCCTAATCTTAAACATAACCCTAGCCCTAACCCTAGCTCTAATCCTATCCATTACCCTAACCATTATCCTAACCCTAATTCTAACCCTATGCTTAACCCTAACACTATCACAATCTCTAAACCTATCCATTACCCTAAATCTAACCTGTACCCTAATCCTAAGCCTATTCATTACCCTAACCCTAACTCTAACCCTAACGTCAATTAAAGTCCTAAGCCTAAACCTTAACCTAAACTCAACTGTAAGCCATACTCTGACCTTAATAATACATATAGCTCTAAACTTGAACTTTACCCTAAATCTAACCCTTACACTAGACCTAAATATAAACATAACCCTAAATCTATCCCTAACCTTAACACTATACTTAATCCTAGACATTTACCCTAACACAAACTCTAGCTCTACAACTTATCCTAACTGAAAAACTAACCCTAACACTAGACAAAACCTAAATCTACCCATAAACATAACCCTAGCTCTTACATTACACATACATCGAACACTAGCCCTAAACCTCACACACAACCTAGCCCTAATCCTAGCCCTAAACCTAGACCTAAGCATAACTCTAACCCTATCCCTAGCACTAACCTTAACCCTAACACTGGCCCTGGCCCTAACCCTACTCAAACTCTAATCCTTACCCTAAATATAACAATAGCCCTAACCCTAAACCTAGACCTAATCCTAACTGTAACCATAGCACAAATCCTAGCACAAACTCCATTACCTTAAACATAACCCTAACCCTAATGCTAACCCAAGCTGTAACCCTAACCCTAACCCTAACAGTAGCCTTGACTCTTAACTCTAACACTCACCCTAGCCCTAACCCTAGCTCAAACCCTAACGCTTCTGTTAAACCTAACACTAACACAAACCCTAGGCCTATCTCTAAACCTAGCCAAAATCCTAACATTAACACAAGTCCTAACACTAGTGCTAACCCTATCCTTTACCCTAAACATAAACCTAACCCAAATGCTAACCCTAGGCCTAACCCTAATCCTATCACTAACACTAACCCTATCTATTGCACTAAACCTAACCTGAACCCTAAACCTAACACTATCCATTACTTTAACCCTAACCCTAATACTAATTTGAGCCCTAACTCTAAACCTTATCCTAAACCGAACCCTAAACCAGACTCTGACCATAATAATACACCTAGCTCTAAACCTGACCTTTACCCTAAACCTAACATTCCACTAGACCTAGCTAGAAAACTAAAGTTAACACTATTCCTAACAATAACCCTAGACCTGACATTAGACCTAGCTCTAAGCCTAGCTCTAACCCTAACACAAACCCTAGCCCTCATTCTAGCCCTAAACCTAGCCTTAATCTTAACCCGAACACTCACCCTAGCCCTATACCTAATTTTAACCCTTGCCATAGCTCTGAACCTAGCCATAACCTCATTCCTTCCCCGAAAACTAATCATAACCCTAACACTAACACTAACCGTAATTCTAGCCCTAACCACAGGCCAAACCCTAACACTAAACCTAGCGCTAATCTAGCCTGAATTTAGTCGTAACCCTAAGCAAATCCCTAACTCTAGCCCTAAGAATAACTCTAACTTTCAAACTAGCCCTATTTCTATTTCTAAACCTGTCCATTACCGTAACCCTAACACTAGCCCTAACCCTAGATCTAATCAACTCTAAATTATGGTAATAAACTCTAAATCTAACCCTAACCTTAAGCCTAAACCACACCCTACCAATAGCTGAACACTATTGCTAATCATAAAACTTACCCTAACCTTAGCCCTAGCCCTAAAACAAAACTGAGCCATTACCCTAACCCTAAACCTAATCTAAACCAAACCCTAACCATACAATAGCCATAACCCTAGCTCAAATTCAAGTCCTAGGGCTAAAACTAACCCTTACCCTGACTCAGGTCCAAACAATAACCCTAGCTCTATATATCAACCTACCCATAAAGCAAATGCTGACACCATTCCTAGCCCAAACTCTAATTATAAATCTAAACCCAATAATAACCCTAGTTCTTACATTAGCCATAGTCCTAACTCTAGCTCTAACCCCAAAACTAAATTAGCCCTAATATGAGCCCTAAAACTAGATTTAACCCTAACATTAACCCTAACCTAGCCCTAAACCTAACCCAAATGCTAGCTATAAGCCTAGATCTAACCCTATCGTTTACCCTAACCCAAACCCTATCCATAATGCTAACCCTAGTCCTAATCATAATCCTTAGCCTAAATCAAACACTAACCCTATTACTACTCCAAACCCTAGCCCTCATTCTAGCTCTAAACCTAACCCAAATCCTATCTCTAACCTTCACCCTTATTCTGACCTTAACACTAATTATTGGCCCAAACCTAACCCTAACCCTAAACTGAACCCTGAAACTAGCCCTACCAGTAAACTTTTACCTAAACCTAACCCTACCCCTAGACCTAAACCAAATCCTAAATCTAGAATAACTCTAGCCCTAGACCTAAACAAAAACTTAGTCCTAGCCTTAAAAATAACCCTTAACTTAAACCAAAAAATAACACTGCCCCCAGACCTAACCCTTCTCCTGACTCTTGCTTTCACCCTAATTCTAATCTGAACACTGACCCTGACACTAACACTAAACCTAGCTCTAAAAATGACTCTAAACCAAAATCTAAACCTAACACTACAACTAGTCATAACCCTAACCCTAAAACTAGCCCTAATTAGAATACTAGATCTTACATTACCCATAGCACTAACCCTAGACCTAATCATAACACAAAACCTAGCCCTAATCCAAGGCCTAAACTTACCGTAAGCATAACCTTAACCCTAAACTTAGCCCTAACCCTAAGCCTAACCCTCAACTTAGACCTAACCATAGCTCAAAGCCTAGCCTTTGGCCTAAATATAACCCTGGCGTTATCCCTAAAATAACCCTTACCCTAGCCCTAACCCTAATCCTAACCCTAACCCTAACCCTATACATGACCCTTATGATAACCCTATTCTTAATGCTAACCCTAGGCCTAATCCTAACCCTATCACAAACCCTAAACCTACCCTGGACCCTAAACCTAACCTGATTCATTACCCTAATCCTAACTCTAAAACTAATGCTCATTTGAGCCCTATCCCTAAATCTTAACCTAATACAAATGGTAACCCTGAACCTCAAAATGCACCTAGCTCTAAAACTGACCCTTTCCCTAAACTTAACACTTACACTAGACTAAGACATAGACCTAAACCTAAATCTACTCCTAACTGTAACACTAGACCTCACATTATCCCTAGCCGTAATTCTAGACCTAACCCTACAACAAACCCTAGCCCTCATCCTAGCCCTAAACCTAGCCTTAAACATAACCGTAACCCTAACCCTAGGCCTAATCCTAATTCTAATCCTCACTCTACCTCTAAACTTAGCTATAACACATCCTTTACACTAAACTTAACCATTAACCTAGCCCTAATGCTAGGACTAAGCTGAATAATAACCTTAGTTCTAAACCTTGCCCTGATTTAGCCCTATCCCTAAAACTAACCATAACCCTAGGGCTAAGACTAACTCTCACTCTCACCCTAGCCTTATCCCTATTTCTATCCCTATCATTTACCATAACCCTAAACCTAGCCCTAACCCTTGCCCTATCCTTAGACATAGACCTAACCCTAGATCTAACCCTAACTCCAAGTCTTAACCTAACCCTAAGCCTAAGCCTAACACAAACACTAGCCCTAATCCTAATGCTAATCATATAACCTATGACTAAAACAAAACTGAGCAATAGGGGCTGAGGATGTCGCTCCAAGGGGTAGTGCATTCAGCTGGCATGTGCGGGGTGCTGGGTTCGATCCTAAGCAACAATAAAAATATTAAGTATAAAAAGATGCTGTGTCCACCAAAAACTAAAAAAATAAAAAAATATTTAAAATCTGTCTCTCTCTCTTTCTCTCTCTCTCTTTCTAAAAAAAACTGAGCAATAGTCCTAATCTTAAACCTTAACTTAAACCAAAACCTAACACTACACCTAGACTTAAACCTAGCCATAATTCGAGTCCTAACCATAACCTTAAACTAACCCTGATCCCGAATCAAATCCTAACTCGCACCCTAGGTCTAAACACCACCTTAAACTTAAACCAAACACTAACAGAGACCCTAGCCTTAATACGAGTCATAACCCTAACTTTTAAACTAACCCTGATGCTGACTCATATCCTAAGAGTCACCCTAGCTCTAAAGAATGCCCTCACCATAAACTGAATACTAAAAGTAATCCTAGCTCTTATTTGAGTTCTAAACCTAACCCTAAAACTAACACTGTCTCTGAATCATATCCTAATACTAACCTAGCTATAAATATCACCCTAACATTAAATCTAAACCTAACACTAAACCTACCCCTACATATAACCCTAATTGTAACCTAGTTCTCACATTATCCATTGCCATAATATTAGCCCTAACCCTAACACAAAAAATTAGCCCTAATCTGAGCCTTAAACCTAGATTTAACCCTAACCCTAACCCTAACTCTAGCCCTAACCCTAGCTATAAGCCTATCCCATACCCAAAGTGAAACCCTAACCCTAATGGTAACCCTAGACCTATCCCTAATCCTTAAGCTAACCCCAACCCTAACCCTATTAATAGTCATAACCCTACCCTCACTCTAGCTGTAACCCTATTCCAAACCCTAATGTTAACACTGACCATTATTTTGACCCTAAAACTAACCCTAGGTCTAAACCTGGCCCTCACCCTATACCAAACCATAACAGTAGCCCTAGACCTAAACCAAATCCTAAATCTAGCCTTAACTCTAGCCCTAGACCTAAACAAAAACCTATCCCTAGCCCTTAATGTAACCCTTAAACTAACGCAAACACTAACCCTACACCAAGACCTTAACCTAGTTCTAATTCTGGCTGTAATCCTAACTCTAACTCAAACCCAAACACTGACCCTGCATTTAAGAATAAACCTACCTCTAAACCTGACCCTAACCAAAAATCTAAACCTAACACTAGACCTAGCCAAAATTCTAACCCTCAAAGTAGCCCTAATCATAACCCTAGCTCTTACATTACCCACAGCCCTAATCCTAGGCCTAAACCTAACACAAAACCTAGAGCAAATCCTAGGCCTAAGCATAACCCTAACCCTAACCCTAACCTAACAATTGATTAGTCCTAACCCTAGCTTAAAGCCTGAACCTTATCCTAAACATAAACTTACACCTTTTCCTAAATATACCCCTAACACTAGCCCTAATCCTAAACTTAACCCTAGCCCTAAACCTAGCTCTAAACCTACCCATTACCCTAGAACTAACCCTAAACCTATTGATAAACCTAGGCCTAA
>NW_026006561.1:55825-63519 GCF_001458135.2 Marmota marmota marmota
AGACCTACCCCTAACCCGAACCCTAAAACTAACCCTAATTGTAACTGTAGTTCTTACATTAGCCATTGCCCTATCATTACCCTAACCATAACTAAAGAACTAGCCCTTATCCAAGCCCTAAACCTAGATTTAACCCTAACCCTAACTCTAGCCCAATCCCTAGCTCTAAGTCTATCCCTTACCCTATGAATAACCCTAACCCTAATGGTAGCCCAAGACCTATGCCTAATCCATAGGCTAACTAAAATCCTAACCTTATTAATAGTCCTGACCCTAGCCCTCATTCTAGCTCTAATCCTATCCCAAATCTGAACACTAACCCTGACCCTTATTCTGACCCTAACACAAACCCTAGTTCTAAACCTGACCCTAACACTAGACTAAAACCTAACACTAAAACACTAACATTAGCCCTGGACCTAAACCTAATCCTAAATCTAGCCTTATCTCTAGCCCTAGACCTAAACAAATCCTCATCCTAGGCCTAACAATAACCCTTATGCTAACACAAACACTAACCCTACCCCTAGACGTAAACCTACGCCTAATTCTGGCTTTAACCCTAACTTGAACTCTAACCCAAACACTGACTCTGACTTTAACAGTAAACCTACTTCGAAACCTGACCCTAAATGAAAATCTAAACCTAACACTAGATCTTGGCATAACCCTAACCCTAAAACTAGCCCTAATCATATTCCTAGCTGTTATATTACCCTCAGCTTTAACCCTAGGCCTAAACCTAACACAAAACCTAGAGCTAATCCTAGGCCTTAACCTAAGCATAACCCTAACCCTAACCCTAGCCCTAACCCAACCTAACAATTGTCTTAGTCCTAACCCTAGCTCAAAACGTAACCCTTACTATAAACCTAAACTTAGAACTATCCCTGAATCTAACCCTAAACCTAGTTCTAATCCTAACATTAACACAAGCCCTAACCCTAGCTCTAATCTTACCCATTATCCTAACCCTACCCCTAATCCTAAATGTTACTGTAGCCTTTACCCTAACCATAATCCTAACCCTTAACAGAAAACTAACCCTAGACCTAACCCTAAACTAATATTTGCTACAGCCCTAACCATAAATCAAACCCTAACCCTTACCACAAACCTACACATAACCATAGACGTAACCCTAACACTAAATTTAAATCTAGCCTTGTCCCTAACCCTAAACCTATATTTAACCGTATTTATTACCCTAACCCTAACCCTAAACTTAATTTTAACCATTCCCCTTACCCTAACCCTAACCCTAACCCTACTGTAATCTTATCCCTAAACATAACCCTGAACCTAACCCTTGCTCTAACCCTAATCATACCTCAGAACCTAACTCTTACACTAAACATAACACTAACCCTAACCCTAGTTCTAAATCATAGCTTAACAGTAACTCAAGACCTGATCCTAACCATAAGTCTAGCTATAACCTTAGCTCTAACTGTATCCATTACCCTAATCATAACACATATCCTAATGCTAATGCTAGGCCTAACCCTATCTCAAGACATAATCCTAACCATAACCCTAGCCCTAAACTTAACTCTAACTCTATCCATTACCCTAAACATAACCCTTTTCCTAATGCTAACCCTAGGCCAACCCTAAACCTATCACTAACCCCAACCCTATCAATTACCCTAACCCTAACCTGAACCCTAAATCTAACCCTATCATTACCCTAACCGTAACCCTAATGCTAATTTGAGCCCTAACGCTAAACTCAAACCTAAAAGAAACCCTAACCATGACCCTGACCCTAATAATTCCCCTAACTCTAACCTGACCCTTACCATAAACCTAATTTTCACATTAGACATAGCCAAAACCTAACCCTAAAACTACCCATAACCATAACCCTAGACCTGACATTAGCCCTAGATATAATCCTAGCCCAAACACAAACACAAACCCTAGCCCATTTAGCACTAAACATAGCCTTAATCATAACCCTAACCTTAAACTTAAGCCTAAATTAAAACCAACCAGATCCCTTATCTTAGACCTAACTTAGCCCTATCCCTAACCCTAATCCTAACTCTAGCCCTAAAACTAAGTCTAACTCTCTCCCTAGCCCTAAAACTAGTTCTAACCCTATCCCTTACTGGAACTCTAAACCTAGCCCTAACCCTAGGCCTAACCCTAGCCATTTTTTTAGCCCTAGCCCTAACCCTAGATCTAACCTTAACTCTAAATCTAAACCTAATGCAAAGCCTAAGCCTAAATCTAACAATAACCCTAACCCTAACCCTAACACTACTCCTAAAACTTGACCTAACTCTAGCCCTAGCCCTAATACAAAACCGAGCCATAGCCCTAACACTAAAACTTAACCTAAACCAAACCCTAACCCTACACCTAGCCCTAACTTTGCCCTGATTCTATTTTTAAGCAGAACCCTAAAACTAAGCATAACCCTGATTCTGATGCAAACACTAACCCTAGCTTTAAACATCACTCTAAACATATCCCTAAACATAACACTAGACCTAGCCCTAACCGTAACCCTAACGGTAAAACTAGCCCTAAATGTAACCCTAGTACTTACATTAGCCATATCCCTAAACCTAGCCCTAACATAACCCCAAATCTAGCCTAATCTGAGCCCAAAACCGAGCTTTAAACCTAACCTTAACCATAACCCTAAACCTAGCACTAATAATATCCTTAAACTTAACTCTAACCCTAGCTCTAACCCTATCCATTACCCTAACTATAATCCTAATGCTAATGCTAACCCTAGGCCTAAACCTTATCATATCCCTAATCCTAACCCTATCCATTACCCTAAACCTAACTTGAAACGTAAACCTAACTATATCATTACCCTAATCCTAAACCTATGCTAATTTGAGCCCTAAATTTAAACCTTAACCTATCTCAAACACTAATCACGATCCTGACACAAACAATACCATTAGCTCTAAACCTGACCCTAACCCTAAACCTAACCCTTACACTACATCTAACCTAACCCTAAACTATCTTTAACTGTAAAGCTGGACCTGAAATTAGCCCTAGCCCTAAACCTAGCCTTAATTCTAACCCAAGCCATAACCCGAGGTTTAACCCTAATTCTAAGCCTCACTTTAGCCCTAATCCTAGCTATAACCCCATCCCTTACCCTAAACTTAACCATAACCCTAAACCTAAACATAATCTTAAACATAACCATAACACTTGCCCTAATCCTAGGCCTAAACCTAATATTAAGCACTAACCCTAATTTAGTCTTATCCTTAAGACTAACTCTAACTCTTGCCCTAGCCCTAGCCCTAGTTCTACCCTTAGCCCTAGCCCAACCCTGGATCTAAACCTAACTCTAAATTTAAACCTAACTCTAAATTTAACCATAACCATAATCCTAAACCAAACCCTAACACTAGCTCTAACAATAATGCTAATCCTAAAACTTGCCTTACCCCTAGACCTAGACTTAAAACAAAACCAAGCCATATCCCTAACCCTAACCCTTAACCTAAACCAAAACATAAAGTTACACCTAGCCCTAACCCTAACTCTAAAAATAACCCTGACCCTGACACTAATCCTAACACTAATCCTACCTCCAAACATTACCCTAACCTTAAATTAAGCCTAACACCAGACCTAGCCTTAACCCTAACCCTAAAACTAGCCCTAATTGTAACTCTAGTTTGTAC
This sequence comes from Marmota marmota marmota, assembly GCF_001458135.2. Taxonomy (NCBI): domain Eukaryota; kingdom Metazoa; phylum Chordata; class Mammalia; order Rodentia; family Sciuridae; genus Marmota; species Marmota marmota. The sequence continues at coordinate 59,497 of NW_026006561.1, forward strand.
ATTAGTCGTTGTCATAACCCCAACCCTAACCCTAAAACAAATCCTACCCCTAGTTCTAGTCTTAACCCAAGCTTAAAACCTAATCTTAACCCTAACACTAGCCCTAACCCTAACCCTAACCCTAGCCCTAGCCCTAACCCAAGCTCTAACCCTATCCCTTACCCTAAGCCAAACCCTAAACCAAATGCTAACCCTAGTCCTAACCCTAATCCTTAGCCTAACTTAAACACTAACAGTATTATTAGTCCTAATCCTAGCCCTCATTCTAGTTCTAGCCCTAACCCTGATCTTTATTCTGATCCTAAGAGTAACCCTAGGTCTAAACCTGACCCTAACCCTAAACCAAACCCTAACACTACCCCTATCGGTAAGAATATACCTATACCTAACCCTAACATAGATCTAGACCCCAAACTAATCCTAAATATACCTATAATTCTAGCCCTAGACCTCAACAAAATCCCAGCTCTAGCCCTAACAATAACCCTTAACCTATACAAAACACTTACCCTACCCATAGACCTAACACTAGTCCTAATTCTAGCTCTAACCCTAACCCTAATTCTATCCAGAACACAGACGCTGACCCTAACAATAACCTATCTCTAAATCTGACCCTAACCCAAAACCTAGTCCTATTACTATACCTAGCAATAACCCTAACCTTAATACTATCCCTAAACATAACCCTAGCCCTAACCCTATTTTAACCCTAATCTTAACACTAACAGTAGCCCTAACCCTAACCATAGTCCTATCCCTAGCCCTAAATCTAACAAAAAACCTACCCATAATCCTAGGCCTAAACTTAGCCCAAAGTATAACCTAACCCTAACCCTAGCCCTAACACTAACCCTATCACTAACACTTGCCTTAGACCTAACCCTAGCACAAAGCCAAGCCCTTACACTAAACATTATTCTAGCCCTATCCTAAACCATAACCCTAACCCTAGCTCTTATCCTAACCTTAATCCTAGCTTGAACTTCAGTTCTAACCCTGTAAATTACCCTAATTATAACCCAATCAATAAAACTAAACCTAACCCTAACCATAAACATATCCCAAAACCTAACCATAAACCTAATCCTCACCATAGCCCTAACACTAGTGGAAATATTAAGCCTTACACTAAACCTAATCCTAAGACTAGCCCTAATCTGAACCCTAAACCTAACCTTAATCCTAACCCTAAATCTAAAATTATCCATTAATCTAAACCTAACCCTAATTGTAATGAAAACTCTAGCCATAACCCTATCCCTAAACCAAACCCTAACCATAAACATATCCCTAGACCTAAACTTAACCCTAACCCTCGCCCTAGCCATTACCCTAGCTCAAACAGTAACCCTTACCCTAACCTAAACATAACCCTAGCCCCAAAATTTACACTTACCGTAAACCAAACCCTAGCCCTATCTGTAAACCTAACTCTAATTTTAACTTAATCCTAACCCTAGCTGTAAATCTATCCATTATACTAAACATAATCCTAAGCTAATGCTAACCTTTACCCTATTGGTAAACCTAACCCATCCATTACTATAAACCTTAACTGAAACCTAACCCTAACCCTATCCATTACCCTAATGCTAAGCCTAAACCTAACGCTAATTCAACCCCTAAAACTAAACTTTGACCGAAAACAAATGCTAACCCAGACCATGGCCCTAATAATACCTGTAACTCTAAACCTGACCCTTACACTAAACATAGTTCTGACACAAGACCTAGCCATAACCTAACCCTAAAACTGTCCTTAATCATAACCCTAGACTTGACATTAACCCTTGCACTTGTTCTAGCCCTGAAACTAACAGAAACCCTAGCCCTAAACCTAGCCTTAATCTTAACATAAACACTAACCCTAGCCCTAATCCTAATTCTAACCCTCTTCCTAGCCCTAAAGCTAGCTATAACCCCATTATTCCCCTAAAGTTAATCCCAACCCCAATGCTAATCCTAAACCTAGCCCTACCCCTAGGCCTAACACTAACACTAATCCTAGCCCTAGTCCTAGCCATATTTTAGCTTTAACCCTAAACCTAACCCTAAGCCTAGTCCAAAATCTAAATCTAACACTTGCCCTAGCCATTTTTCTAGTTCTAACCCTATATCTTACCATAACACTAACCCTAGCCCTAACCCTAATGCTGGATCTAACCCTAACTCTAAATCTAACCCTAAACCCTAGCCTAAACCTCACCCTAACACTAGCCCTAACCCTGACACTAATTCAAAATCTAGCTCTAACCTTAGCCCTAGCCCTAAAACTAAACTGAGCCATAGCCCTAACCCTAACCCATAGAAGTCAAGATGAAGTGGAACCTTAAAACACAAACTGTACCTGACAGCGAACCTTGAACTGAGAAGACCCAACCTGGGAAACATAGTAATGATAGGTAAAAGATGAATCCTGACTGGTCTCAAAGAAATTTGAACAAAACTCTCTCTAACCCGAAAATTAGTTTTAACCCTAGCCCTAACCCTAATTCTAAAACTAAGCCTTTCCTGTTTATAGAGCTTGATCATAATTGTCAAAAACTTTGGGGCCCTATTAGGACAAGGTAACAGATGAATTCTGCACAGTATCAAAACTTACTCTCGCCTAACACTACATGTAACCCTAGCCCTAATCCCAAACCTATAACTAACCCTAACCTGATTAGCGAACCATTGATCCTAGAAGTCCCACACTTGGAGAGCCTTGTGGGGCAAGCTAAATAATGAATCCTACTCAGTATCAAACAAATCTGACAAAATAATTATGGGAGGAATTTCAGTGCATGCATATTCCCTGCATTCTCTTAAAGGGCTCTTGGATAAAGTTGTTTTTGCATACTTCAGCTTAGGCCTACACTCACAAGGAAAATACCAGAGTGTCCCCACAAAGAACTGAGAATTGAGGTTGTGTGTGCAGTTGTGAGCTGCTAGCATAAACCCTGTTTGATTTCCAGGTCCATTACATTTACTCATATAGGTCAAAATGAAGTGAAATGAAAATATTCACTGTTCTGGACACCAAACTCTTGAACCAAAAGGCCTAAACTTGGGAAACAGAGTAAAGTTAGTTAAAGATGAATCCTGGATTGTATCAAAGAAATTTGAATAAAGTAACTCTAACCCTAACACTACTTGTAAACTGAGCCCTAATCCTAACCCTAAGCATTAACATAGCCCTATCCCTAACTCTAATTTTAACTGTAACCATTGCCCAAACCCTAATTCTAACTCTATTCATTATCATAACTCTAACCCTAAACCTAATGCTAAATGTAGCCCTAACCCAAACATTTACACTAGACCTGCTCTAACCCGAACCTATGCCCTAGCCCTATAGCTCCAACCATAACACTTAACCTAAACCTAACACCAACACTAGGCCTAACCATAAGCCTGACCCAAACACTGACACTAGCCCTAATCCTAACTATAAACGTAGCCCTAAACCTAGCTGTAATCCTATCTTTTACCCTGAACCTAAGCCTAACACAAATGCTAACAATAGGACTAAACCTAACTGTATAGCTATCCCTAAGGTTTTCAAAACCCTAAACCTAACCTGAACCTTAAAACTTACCATATCCATTACTCTAAACCTAATGCCAATTTGAGACTTAACCCTAAACCTTAACCAAAACTAATCCCTAATCCTGACCAGGACTGTAATAATACGCCTAGCTCTAAACCTGACCTTTACCTTAAAACTAACCCTTACAGTAGACCTATTCATAACCAAACCCTACAACTACCCTTTTATTTTTTATTTTTTATTTTTTTTTATTTTTTATTTATTTATTTATTTATTTTATTTTTTTATTTTTATTTTTTATTGTTGGCTGTTCAAAACATCACATAGTTCTTGATATATCATATTCCACACTTTGATTCAAGTGGGTTATGAGCTCCCATTTTTACCCCATATACAGATTGCAGAATCACATCAGTTACACATCCATTGATTTACATATTGCCATACTAGTGTCTGTTGTGTTCTGCTGCCTTTCCTATCCTCTACTA